>NC_134693.1:17457214-17754714 GCF_050947455.1 Rhinoderma darwinii | reverse complement strand
TATTAGATGAAGTCCTGAGCAGGACCTCCACATTGGTGTCCATAGTCCTATAATAATAATAGGGGTTCTCATTATTGGATTTCCCTGATCATCTTCATTTTCTACTTCAACATTTGAATCCAAAGCCGCGGGACGTTATAAGCCCCACCCCTTTTCCAGCTGGGAAATGATCCAGAAACGGCATAATTTTATGCAAATTAACACAGACTCCACCCCTTTTTATCTCGGTTCACAGGACAGTTGCAGAAAAATCGCTACTTTTTGGAAATCGTGTTGTTTAGCAATGTCCTTCCTCCCTGGGTTCTACAGTCTGCAGTGATTTGCTCGTCCTTGCGTTATATGTATTTACCAGAATGAGCATTGTGGGTAATTTGTAGTATATAAATCGGTGTGTAAGGCTCTGCTATAGCCTGCGGCCCGGGACTTTGGTGGTGAGACGGTAATGATCTGTTACTTCTTGTTGTGCAGCGGCCGCTTCCATTACATATGTCAGATAGTATGGAGGTCGATACGTTATCTCGTTCTGCCGGGCCTCTGTGCCCTGTACATTATTTATTACGCCTTGGTCAGCTGCCAGCTAGGTGCTGACGGAGTATATACGTACGGCCTGTGCTCAGCAGCTTCCAGGCGGTGCGGCCGCACAAGAATCAGTCTGGTTATGTTTTGTACAGTAAATGTTCACGTATTGTATGTCATTATATATGTTCTACAGCGCTGCACCCCAATATGAATGATTTAATATTCAAGGGAGAAACCCCCCAAATATTCCCTGCTCTTGGCACCGGTCGTCTTTGGTCCTATTCGTGGACTAGAACTCAGTGATTGCTAAGGCTGATTTATAGGTACTAGTACCTCTGTGAGTGTTAGGTTGTAGTAATGGCGACGCGTCCCTCCGTTGTCGGTGCAGCCCGGCCTACTTGGATGATGTTTCATCCCATGTGACCGCTACAGCCTGAAATTGGCTTTTCTTCCGCAAAAATCGCAAAATCTGCAGAGTTTACGCTATGTGTGAAAACACCCTTACAGGTATTGGTACTTCCTGTGAGTGTTACGGTATGTTCACACGCCCTATTTACGGATGTAGTTCAGGCGTTTTACGCCTTGAATTACGTCCGAAAATACGGCTCCAAACCATCTGCAAACATCTGCCCATTGAATTCAATGGGTTTTACGATGTTCTGTGCAGACAGGCTTTTTTTTTTTTACGCGCCGCTGTCAAAAGACGGCGCGTAAAAAGACGCCCGCCTCAAAAAAGTGCCTGTCACTTCTTGGGACGTAATTGGAGCCGTTTTTCATTGACTCCAATGAAAACCAGCTCCAATTTCGTCCGTAAAAGACGCCGCGAAAAACGCCTGCACATGTCATAACGTCTGAAATTCAGGAGCAGTTTTCGCCCGAAAACAGCTCCGTAATTTCAGACGTAATTGGCGTTGTCGTGTGCACATACCCTTAGGCCAATTGCACATGATACGCATTACATGCAGATTTTTCATTCATGTTTTCCTGCGGCAAATCCGTAGCAAAGTAAGTGAGATTCAAAGAAATCTCATCTACACGTCGCAGATTTTTTCCGTATGTAAACTGACCTGCGGTGCGTATTTTAAAATCTGCAGCATGTCAATTTATCTTGCGTTTCCACTTGCGAATTCTATCTGATAACTTTGTTATTTTTTTTAAATGCACCAAAATCCGCAGCATAAAACCGCACATATTTCCGCATCAAAATGTAAAAACCGCACCTAAGAATGCATAAAAAAACCGCAGAATGAGGCCCCATGCACACGACCGTAATACGGTCCACAATTACAGACCCGCCGGTTTTATTGTCTGCGGACACTTTTCCGTATCGCTACGGAAGGGTGTCCGTGCCGTAGAACCGTGCCGGGAATTATGGAGCATGTCCTACTTTTAGATTTTTATTGCCTGTGCTCCCATACTTTTTATGGGAGCACTGCACGAAAATGCAGCAGTCGGCGGCCGGCCGTGCTCGCAATCGCGGGCCGTTATTACGGGCACGGCCGTGTGCATGAGGCCTTAGGTACAGATTTTACCTGTATTTACAGGCGGTTCTGATGTATCACATGAGTGCTGCGTCCACGCTGCGCGTGCATATAAAAGCTATTACTTGTACGGCGCTTGTATGTGCCTGTACAATCTGATTCGCCCTAAGCGTCACCTGTCACGTGACCGCCGCCTCCATCACTGCACCGCAATTGTTTACGTGCGCCCCGGTCCCGCAGCGTTTGTTATAGATTGGGTGGGGGAAAAGCACAACTTATGAAGACATTTTATGAGTAGGTGACGCAACTTTTAATATTTCATTCACGTGTTACCACAAAAATCCGCTATAAAATGTGGGGGCTAATATGGCGTTAGGAACCAGACGGACACTTTCTGGAACAGCATATTATTCATAAGGTCCTAAAGTCGGGTGTATCAGAGGGATTGTGGGTCTGAAGTAGGGACTGTCCATTCAAAAGGGACTGTTGGGTGTTATGTGAATAGGGTTACATTTTAAAGCTGTACCCTGTTTTCTAGATAGATAATGCTGCCTCTTACCAGCGCCGCCGCCGCCCGCGGTATTATTTATTCATTGTATATTATTTACTGAACAGCTAAAGAGTCCACAGAGTGATACTGCTCAGATCCAGCAATGTAGCTTTGTGAGTTTTCTCTGTTATTCCTCCTGGAAATGTATGATGCAAAAGACAAAGTTAGTCAACACCTGCTGCAAAGTGAAATAAATGATCAGGTGCTAATCTGCAATGCAAAGAAAACAGAGACAAAATTACTACCATACCCCCTGCGGACGCGAAGGTCCCTCGTACACCGGCCAATTATCAGCGAACAAGCGTTTGTTCCGGATTACTGCTCTGTGCAAATGTTCGTTCATCGACTGAACGTATCACAAGAAGTATTATTGTTGTCGACAGCACATCTCTCTGTGTAAATGAGGATGTGCTGCCGACATGATGGAAATGTCTGGGGACGAGCGATCGGAGTAACGTGCGCTCGTCTTCATACAGAGCTCCTTGTGAAATGAGCAAACGAGCGCCGACCAACGAGCTGTCCTGTCGATCGGCACTCGTTTACACGGCCCACGTTGGGCTCTAAGAGGACCCTATACTAAATGGCATTACTGCTATATTCATTATTCTGAAATGTGAGTTTCCTGGAAATGTATGAATAAATTAACTTGATAATGTCCCTACAAACTGTGACTCCAATCCCTGCTGATAGTGTTAATGTGTAGGACCTGTCCCATTGGCAAGATAAATAGTAACACTCAATTATCAATTTATTCATGCATTTCCAGGGTGAATAACCAAGGAACACCACAATGCATAGGTGCTTGAATTGTTATTTTATGGGGAATACAAGTATTTACTAAAATAGATGTCAGGAGAGCACACAGGAGAGCTGACAGATCCTCTATACTACACCACACAGGAGAACTGACATCTCTATACTACACCACACAGGAGAACTGACAGCTCCTCTATACTACACCACACAGGAGAGCTGACAGATCCTCTATACTACACCACACAGGAGAGCTGACAGATCCTCTATACTACACCACACAGGAGAGCTGACAGATCCTCTATACTACACCACACAGGAGAGCTGACAGATCCTCTATACTACACCACACAGGAGAGCTGACAGATCCTCTATACTACACCACACAGGAGAGCTGACAGATCCTCTATACTACACCACACAGGAGAGCTGACAGATCCTCTATACTACACCACACAGGAGAGCTGACAGATCCTCTATACTACACCACACAGGAGAGCTGACAGATCCTCTATACTACACCACACAGGAGAGCTGACAGCTCTTCTATACTACACCACACAGGAGAACTGACAGATCCTCTATACTACACCACACAGGACAGCTGACAGCTCCTCTATACTACACCACACAGGAGAACTGACAGATCCTCCATATTACACCACACAGGAGAGCTGACAGATCATCTATACTACACCACACAGGAGAGCTGACATCTCCTCTATACTACACCACACAGGAGAGCTGACAGATCATCTATACTACACCACACAGGAGAGCTGACATCTCCTCTATACTACACCACACAGGAGAGCTGACATCTCCTCTATACTACACCACACAGGAGAGCTGACAGCTCCTCTATACTACACCACACAGGAGAGCTGACAGATCCTCTATACTACACCACACAGGAGAGCTGACAGATCCTCTATACTACACCACACAGGAGAGCTAACAGCTCCTCTATACTACACCACACAGGAGAACTGACAGCTCCTCTATACTACACCACACAGGAGACCTGACATCTCCTCTATACTACACCACACAGGAGAGCTGACAGATCCTCCATATTACACCACACAGGAGAGCTGACAGATGATCTATACTACACCACACAGGAGAGCTGACATCTCCTCTATACTACACCACACAGGAGAGCTGACAGATCCTCTATACTACACCACACAGGAGAGCTGACAGATCCTCTATACTACACCACACAGGAGAGCTGACAGCTCCTCTATACTACACCACACAGGAGAGCTGACAGCTCCTCTATACTACACCACACAGGAGAGCTGACAGCTCCTCTTTTCTACACCACACAGGAGAGCTGACAGATCCTCTATACTACACCACACAGGAGAGCTGACATCTCCTCTATACTACACCACACAGGAGAGCTGACAACTCCTCTATACTACACCACACAAGAGAGCTGACAACTCCTCTATACCACACCACACAAGAGAGCTGACAGCTCCTCTATACTACACCACACAGGAGAGCTGACACATCCTCTATACTACACCACACAGGAGAGCTGACACATCCTCTATACTACACCACACAGGAGAGCTGACAGATCCTCTATACTACACCACACAGGAGAGCTGACGGATCCTCTATACTACACCACACAGGAGAGCTGACAGATCCTCTATACTACACCACACAGGAGAGCTGACCGATCCTCTATACTACACCACACAGGAGAGCCGACAGCTCCTCTATACTACACCACACAAGAGAACCGACAGATCCTCTATACTACACCACACAGCAGAGCTGACAGCTCCTCTATACTACACCACACGAGAACCGACAGATCCTCTATACTACACCACACAGCAGAGCTGACAGATCCTCTATAATACACCACTCAGTAGAACTGACAGCTCTTCTATACTACACCACACAGTAGAACTGACAGCTCCTCTATACTACACCACACAGTAGAACTGACAGCTCCTCTATACTACACCACACAGGAGAGTTGAAAGCTCCTCTATACTACACCACACAGGAGAGCTGACAACTCCTTTATACTACACCACACAGGAGAGCTGACAGCTCCTCTATACTACACCACACAGGAGAGCTGACAGCTCCTCTATACTACACCACACAGGAGAGCTGACAGCTCCTCTATACTACACCACACAGGAGAGCTGACAGCTCCTCTATACTACACCACACAGGAGAGCTGACAGCTCCTCTATACTACACCACACAGGAGAGCTGACAGCTCCTCTATACTACACCACACAGGAGAGCTGACAGCTCCTCTATACTACACCACACAGGAGAGCTGACAGATCCTCTATACTACAGCACACAGGAGAGCTGACAGATCCTCTATACTACACCACACAGGAGAGCTGACAGCTCCTCTATACTACACCACACAGGAGAGCTGACGGATCCTCTATACTACACCACACAGGAGAGCTGACGGATCCTCTATACTTCACCACACGAGAACTGACAGATCCTCTATACTACACCACACAGGAGAGCTGACAGATCCTCTATACTACACCACACAGGAGAGCTGACCTATCCTCTATACTACACCACACAGGAGAGCTGACCGATCCTCTATACTACACCACACAGGAGAGCTGACCGATCCTCTATACTACATCACACAGGAGAGCTGACAGCTCCTCTATACTACACCACACAGGAGAGCTGACAGCTCCTCTATACTACACCACACAGGAGAACTGACAGATCCTCTTTACTACACCACACAGGAGAGCTGACAGATCCTCTATACTACACCACACAGGAGAGCTGACAGATCCTCTATACTACACCACACAGGAGAGCTGACAGCTTCTCTATATTACACCACACAGGAGAGCTGACAGCTCCTCTATACTACACCACACAGGAGTGCTGACAGATCCTCTATACTACACCACACAGGAGAGCTGACCGATCCTCTATACTACATCACACAGGAGAGCTGACAGCTCCTCTATACTACACCACACAGGAGAGCTGACAGCTCCTCTATACTAGACCACACAGGAGAACTGACAGATCCTCTTTACTACACCACACAGGAGAGCTGACAGATCCTCTATACTACACCACACAGGAGAGCTGACAGATCCTCTATACTACACCACACAGGAGAGCTGACAGCTTCTCTATATTACACCACACAGGAGAGCTGACAGCTCCTCTATACTACACCACACAGGAGTGCTGACAGATCCTCTATACTACACCACACAGGAGAGCTGACAGCTCCTCTATACTACACCACACAGGAGAGCTGACAGCTCCTCTATACTACACCACACAGGAGATCTGACAGATCATCTATACTACACCACACAGGAGAACTGACAGATCCTCTATATTACACCACACAGGAGAACTGATAGATCCTCTATACTACACCACACAGGAGAACTGACAGATCCTCTATACTACACCACACAGGAGTGCTGACAGATCCTTTATACTTATTTTCTGGTGATTTTGGGATTTTAGTGCAAAGTTTTGTTTCTTTTTATACACTAGACATATCAATTATAAGACCAGTACAACAATAACAACTTATACTGATAAAGGTGACCATCCAATCTGAGCTGACCAATGGAAATCTGTTCTGTTTATTTGGGATAGGGTCT
This sequence comes from Rhinoderma darwinii, assembly GCF_050947455.1. Taxonomy (NCBI): domain Eukaryota; kingdom Metazoa; phylum Chordata; class Amphibia; order Anura; family Rhinodermatidae; genus Rhinoderma; species Rhinoderma darwinii. Next base: position 17,747,755 of record NC_134693.1, on the reverse strand, counting down.
TTATCACTATCTTGGCAGCATTTACCTGCAGTCGCTGAGAATTGGTCCAGTGAGACGTTGCAGATTTTTTTGACCTGTACTGACTCTCCTTGTGATCAGAATGTATTTCCATGGCAATATTATTTTATTGAAGCAGCCTATCTGTTCTCGATGTTGTCCCATTAGTGAGGAAAAATGTGGGAACAGTTGTGTGATCGGGTCTTTGCGTCTTTGGGCATCTGTAGCGTCACAAGCTATTTGCTTTATCCAATATATAACTTTTTTTGTTAACATTTTTGCAGAACAAGAGGCTGTGGACTTTAAAATGTCCTCCTTGGCATGTGACTGCCCCCATCTAGAGTCTGTGGGTGAGGTGACCAAAGAAGAGCTCATTCAGAAATCACACGTGAGTATCCATCTTTCTTCCTCCAGAGACGTTTGTATGAATCTGCTGTCCATCAGCGTATGAAGACTCGCTGGGGCTACTGTGTGGGCACTGGATATGGCTATAACTACTATATGGGGACTGTCTGCGGCTACTAAGCGGGCACTGGATATGGCTATAACTGCTATATGGGGACTGTCTGCGGCTACTAAGCGGGCACTGGATATGGCTATAACTACTATATGGGGACTGTCTGCGGCTACTAAGCGGGCACTGGATATGGCTATAACTGCTATATGGGGACTGTCTGCGGCTACCATGCACACATTGGATATGGCTGTAACTACTCCATGGGCACTCTTTTGGATTCTATTATTTAAACAGTTGCTGGGGCTACTATGGGGGCACTGTTTTTGGTTGACTTCTATGCGGGTATTGTTGGAGCTGACTACATGGTAATTCTACCATCTACACAGCAGCGTTTCTAGAAGTGTATCACACTTATGGGTTGAAGAGGAGGAGGAATAATATCTAGTATTTAGCAGCATTCACAGCCATTCGTGTAACAAATATCAAATAATTGGCGTCACTTGACGCTGCCTTTAATCAGCAAGTGTAACGTAAACTGCTCAGATTTCAGTGAGACTTTTTATCATGTCTAAAGCCTCAGTCATTGGTGTCCGCTTGCTTTCCTGTCCTGGCTCCTAGACCTGTCTGTAGTTAGGACCATGTGACAATTTTGAGGTTTAAGGCAATTGTGTGCCTTAGAGGTATCGCTATATTCTCTGGGATTACAATTCTGCAAGGGTTCAGCCAGATACATACCCGGCCTTCACCCATGTGTACACAGCGGGTGCCCATCAACTGACGCATTTCGCAGTCCAGCTGTCTTGAGCGTGCAGGCTTTCCCACGAGTGCCCATTTCCAGCAATGTAAGCAACTTCCTGCTTTTTCTGCTCAGAAATCTTAATTCAGTCCCACATCAATCTTTAATATTAAAATTTCTATCCTCTACTGGAAACGGCAGGATGTGCATCTTTGCAGTTCTTTGGTTGGGAGCTGGGTGATGTTTAGGCCCCCGGCGCCGCAGATCCTTTCAGCTGTGGGGGTGACATTTCAGCATTATCATCCTATAACGGTCTGTTCCCTTGTTATCCTGTGCAGGGCAGCTGTCAACACTGCAAAGTCAAGGGTCCAAACCTTTGGGCTTGTTTAGAGGTAAGTAAGATTCTTGCGATGTTCTTCTTCTATATGATTTCCGCAGTCTCGTGACTCTCACTCTCTTTTGGATAGAATGGCTGTTCCTATATTGGCTGCGGGGAGTCTCACGTGGACCATAGCACTACTCATTCTCAGGTCAGTCTTGCTGAATGTAAATGACATATGAGTTTACAATGAACATAACATCTACCTAGGCAGAGCTCCCTTACAGAGTATGAAGAGTTTCCTACGCACAATACAAATAGCAAATTGAAGTTCCGTCTTTGCAGTTTATCATTATTGAACATGTGCCACTGTATACACAATGGAGTTTGCATCCTGATCTACCGGCCTTGCATTGTGATCTACATTCGCTCTGCAGCTTCAGGCCTGACTCTTGGAGCATGGGCTGCTGGGAATTGTAGTGTAGACAGGCATTGGCACCTTCACATGGGCACATGCTGTATGTCTACCGGCTGGATGCCTTCCTAGATAACCGTGGCTCTCGGAATGGATAAATTATGGGACTGTTCCTATAGGATTAGATATTAGGATTTCAATCATGTATGTATTTCATATAGTGATGGTGTATGCTTAGGAAAAGCCATTAATATCTGATCGGTGGGGGTCCAACTTTTAACACCTTTAGCTAATCGGCTGAATGAAGTTGCCGCTGAATCACAGCGCCCTCTATACAATTGTGGCTGTGCCTTGTACTGCAGCTTAGTCCCGTTTACTTGAATGGAACTGAGCTACGGTGAGCTGTACTAGGTATAGCCACTACCAAAGCAGTGCTAGGGACAGCCACTACCAAATGAACGGCTCTGTGCCTGGTTAAAGGGGTTGTCTCATCAGAGACAACCCCTATCAGTATTGCAGTTCCTAGGTCAATCAGCTGATAGCCCAGGTCGCACTTGGCAAACAGATGATTTTGCCAGGTCAAGACACGAACAGTGTAGTATTAAATGGTGGCCTTTCAAGTGAAAGGCTGTCCTTGTAATAGAAGAAGAGCTCGAGTCTACCAGAATGAGAGCCGCTTGTTTAGAGCTGGTGGAGAGGGGTCCCGAGTGTCCTAATAGGACATATGGACAGGGGTTGTTTTTATGACACAACCCTTTTAAACAATGAAGGAAACTAGTACTTCACCCTCTACATTCAGCTACTTGGTGGGGTGCCAGTAGTTGGAGCCCCATTGATCAGAGAATAATACCGGAGTCTTAGAAAACCCCTTTAGGCCAAGATCACACACACACACACACACACACACACAATTTTTGGCTCAGTTTTTTTATAACCAAACACAGAAGTGGGCACACAAGACAGGCGACGCATCCGTCTTCTCTTTATAGCTTTCCTACCTTATGCGTCCACTTCTGGTTTTGGCGCCAAAAACTGCATCAAAACTGTTTGTGTGAGGTCCTGGCCTTAAGGAGTTTTCCTTACCATCCCTAGGATATACTGTTAGGTCCCATGTACACGACCGTAGTTTTCATCCGTAATTACGGTTCAAATTGCGGACCCATTCATTTATATAGGCCACGGACATCCTTCCGTATATTTAAGGATGTGCGTCTGGGCTGTAGAAGTGATCCGCAAAATATAGAACATGTCCTTTTCTTGTCCGCAATTGCGGCACGGACTTGAACATAGACGTTCAGCAGTTTCTGTACATGAGCCCTTGGTATTGGGTAAGAACAGGACAGGGATTGAGCTCCTTCTACTCACATTACTTGGAACAGCAGGTAATGAGCAGAGAACTGAGCAAAGCCTGGAACCCCATCGTGTACAATTTGTCTGTTAGTGCCGCAGTTCACCAGCTCGATCTTTTTCACAGTTGCCGAGTTTCCACCGAGGTAATTGCATTCAGAGATCCAGAATGTTGCTGCCCCTTTATCAAGAAACCCCGCGAGGTCAATTAAGAGCTCGAAGCCGCTCTGTGATGTTTCTTGGTGTTTATGTCCAGATCTTGTGGGGATTTACATACAGGTAGCTGGAGTAAAACATTGATAGAAAATAATGACTATTACTAAATCAGCTCCTGGATGTACCTCCCGTAATATTATAGCTAAAATGGTGTTCACGTTTAAAGTGTACCTCCAATAGTACGGGATCACCGGGAGCCGCTCGAACTTCACAGAGGACCTTTTGTCTCTCCCGACTTGTCTGTTTTAGTATACACTTACGTTCCCAATGAAATAAAAATGTATTTATACATTTCCAAGAGGAATAACAGAGGGACCTCACAATGCAGAGTTCTACGAAAAGACGCTCCAGAAGTGTTATTTCATGGGGAATGCAAGTATTTACTAAAATAGACCTGTCAGGAGAGACACTGCAAAGAAAGTGGGGGTGGGGGGTCTTGTGCGTGAGGCAACCTCTTCTACAAATCCCCTCTTAGTGTTAATAGGTGCTGGTGGTCACTGGTGTCCTCTGCTGCCCATTGTTGTCATTGCAGCGTGGGGATGTGTCGTCTGGTGCCTAGACCACAGCACATATTCGCTGGCCGCAAAGTTTTTTGGAAAATTAATTTCCAAATAGCGTGTTGGGGGAATTCTAAGCTCATAGAGGAGGGGGTCCTGTATTCTATTAGCCGGAGCAGAGAGTGGCTACAAAGAGCATCTCTCCCCCTGGAGGACCCAGTACCTCTCTACATTTCACAGACAGCTCTTTGATTTCTAGGAGAACTGTCTAATGCTTTATTTCTCCTGTGTTGGCGCTGCAAGGATATAGAACTCTTGCCACTGGAATCTACACCATATTACAACGGATCGCTGAAGGTCCCAGCAGCAAGACAACCTGATTATAAATAGGAAAAGACATAGGAGCTAATATTTTTTTGTTCTAGGAGATTATCTAAACCTTTTTTGCAGCATCTCCTGTCCCTGCTGCGACGGCTCCTGCGGTAACTTTTCCATAGATTCACAGTTCTCACAGTAAAGAAGACTTGTCGCCTCTGCAGGTTGAACCTTTCTTTCTCCAGACGGAGGGAGTGCCCCCTTGTTTTTTGAGGAGGTTTTACATGGAACAGGATTTCACCATATGTTTTATCTGTGCCATTAATATATTTATATAAATTAATCATGTCCCCCTTTAGTCGTCTTTTCTCAAGGCTAAATAGGTTTAATTATTTTAATCTTTCCAAATGACTTCTCCATGCCCCTTATTAGCTTCGTTGCTCTTCTTTGTATTTTTTCATCCTTTCTATAAATTGGAGCCCAGAACTGAACTGCATATTCTAGATGAGGCCTCACTAATGCTTTGTAAAGTGGTAATATTACATCCCTGTCCCGCGAGTCCAGGCCTCTTTTAATACACGACAATATCCTGCTGGCCTTTGAAGCAGCTGATTGACATTGTGCTGTTATTTAGTTTATGATTTACAAGTACACCCAGATCCTTCTCATCAAGTGACTCCCCCAGTGTAGCGCCCCCTAAGACATGTGATGCTGCAGATTATTACACCCAGATCCTTCTCAACAAGTGACTCCCCTAGGACATATGATGCTGCAGGTTGTTCGTACCCAGGTGCATAACTTTACATTTAACTACATTAAACCTCATTTGCCAACTGGATGCCCAAACACTTAGTGTGTCCAAATCCGCTTGTAATTCACGAACATCTTCCATAGACTGAACATTACTACATAGCTTGGTGTCATCTGCAAGAATAGAAATAGTGCTATTAATCCCATCCTCTATATCATTAATAAATAAGTTAATAATAGTGGTCCCAGCACTGAACCCTGGGGTACACCACTTATTACCGGGGACCATTCAGAGTAGGAATCATTGACCACAACTCTCTGGAGTTTACCCAGAAAGGTGCACAAAACAGAAAACCTCCATCGAGCACCACTTCTGTGGGTAAAGATGCCTCATTAAAGGGATTGTTCCACGAAGGACATTTATCACCTATCTGTAGTGAGGAGGCGTTTTAATGGAGCGGTGATCACACATGCGCGGTGATGATCCATTGAATGTCTATAGGGCTGATGGATACAGCGAGTAGCGCTACGTTGCTTCTGTCCGCCCCATAGACATTGAATGGAGCAGCAGGGCACATCTGTGACCACCACCCCACTCAATCTCTAGTAATCAGTGGGCGGGTCCCAGCGATCAGACTTTTATCACCTATCCTGTGGATAGGTAATGAACGACCTTCGTGGGATGACCCCTTTTAATGAGTGAGGTCAGAGGAGAATAGCTGGAGTGTCAAATGTTGTTTAGGGTCAACCCCTTTAACACGCAAATCTTCCTAGTTATGAGATCACTAAATAACTAGAAATATTTGCTGCTCTGGGGCTTGGGAAAGCTGAATACCGTTCCCTGTGGAAGTTGTAACAGAGGCCATATTGGTTGTCGTCCAGCTTTTCCAGAAGCAGACAGGGTCCAAACACTGGGACCCCCACCGATCGCTAAAACGAAGCGGCTTCTGATCGTTTTGTTTTTTTTCGGAAATCCGATGTAGCGGTGTACGAGCTCATAAACTTTCTATTGAGTCTGTACAACGCTATATCGGTTTTCCGAAAAAAGACGATCAGAAATCAAGCGGCTCAGCGCTCACCTGAGCGCTCCTGCAGCTTTGTTCTAGCGATCGGTGGGGGTCTTAGTGCTCGGACCCCCACCAATCAAAACTTCTGACATGTCACTGAGTTTTACTATGTCCCCATGTTCCTATAACTGGAAATATGGCACAGGCAGCTATTCCCTGTATTTTTGTACCCATGAATTGCTGGGAATTAGGAAGTTGTTGCTTGCAGTAAGAGATCTGTAAACGGATGAGTACCAGAAACGCTCGGCGGGCACGGTGCCATAATCCGTGGTCGTCTGGTGAAACGTGCTGTGTACATGTGGTGGTGCAATCTGTTCTCCAAGGTATAACTGTGCGTAATTGGTTATTATGGAGAAACCGTATTTGTGACAGATCCTTCCTTTCTGTTCTTGTTTAACAGAGATTTATGTTGTTCTTTGATTCCTTTCAATCTGTGTGTGTTCCTTTAATCCAATAATCCAGAATGTTATAAAGCAAAGTTATACGATCAGATTTTAGTTTTAGGACTTTATTTTGAACTTTCGTGTTGAAGATTCTTCACCCCTTTTTGTGAACGTCCAATAATCCGTAATAGCTGATCATCCAACGACATCGGGGTCACATTGATGGCGGTTTAGTGGAATTTTACTCTCTACACGCGCTGTATGCATGGGGTGTGTTTGACACTCACAAATTTGGAGCGAGTCTCGGATCAAGCGGTCCATCATGGAACCAGTTGGAGCCAGTCCTTTAAAGGGGCTATCTCGGCATATACACTTAAAGGGGTAATCATGGGACAATGGAAATTCGGATATGAGATACCTTATTTTTTATTAGAAGTTTTTTCTTCTAATACTGAATTATTTTGCTTTTTAGGTTTAAAGGGTTGTATATAAGATTAGAAAAAAATGAGCTCTGCTTTTTTTCCCCTATAAACAGTGTCTTTCATTTTTTATGGGTTGTGTTTAGTTTTGCAGCACTCGCTAGAATGGGCTTTTGTTTATTTTTTGTATTTTTTTTATCTCCTATTACTCCTGTGATGATTTTAATTTTCCAGTAATCTGCTATATAACATTTCTTTATGTAGGACACCAAGCATTGCCTCACTGTGAACCTCACCACGCTGCGAGTCTGGTGCTACACCTGCAGTAAAGAAGTGTTCCTGGATCGGAAGCTGAGCGCTCCGTCTTCTAACGCCAAACCTCAGGATAACCACCCTGTACAGGTATTCAGTGCCACGTCTGCTTTACTGCCCGCACTAGTCAGCTGATCAGCCAAACCCGTACAGGGATTATAGATCAGAATGATCATATAGTCAATGCGTTTATTAAAAAAAAATCTATTCCCCCGCCCCCAAAGGAATCAAGAATGACATCAAATCTGACTCTAAAAACGCCCCCTGCGGTGATTTACGACAACCTGGACATTGAACTGGAAGAAGACGAGCTGAAGACAAGAGGTAAATTTACTTTACAGTTCATACGAGCGTGATCGAGATTTGGATTTTTTCCATATAGAGCGGGTCCCGAATACGGAGCACTTGTTATGCTATAGAGCTGTTCACACTTCCATATGTTAGGGGCCCATTGGAGTACGCTTACAGGTTTAGGATTTTTGACCACTAGAGGCACTGTTGCTTGTTGATACATTGTATTCCATTGTATTTTAGACTAATCCCTAAACGACCGTCCGCTGTCTTTTGACGCTGGGTGGTGCAGGTCCACGTCTTTTGGCATTTCTGTAGAAAAAGCTCATAAGTGCTCATCTTTTAAGCAGGAGCTGGAATTATCAGCTACTGAACTTCCAGCACCCTGCGCAATACAGCTGGGAGGTCTGACCACAGCTGTTTAATCCTTTGATCGTTGCAGTCTATGACCGCAGCATGATCAATCGGCACTCCCCTCTTTGATCGCGATTCCGGTGACACGATCGGAGACTTAGGAACCCTCTGCAGTCAGCCCTGGGGACCTAGAAAGGACCCCTGAGCTGTCTGTTCAGTATGCCTGCTGTTAGGACACACTGTGTTATAGTGACACAGTATAATGTATTCGTGTACATTAGTATGCTGATACATTATTAGTAAAAAATAAAGTTATGCAAAAGCTTTCCCTTCATAGGATAAAAAAAAAGTAATAAATAAAAAGGTAAAAAAAAGTAATTATTTAGCATAAAATACATTTTATTACCCATACATTGCATAAAAACACAAATTTAGGTATCTACACAACAGTAATAACCTGAAGAATTAATATGGCAAGTTATTTAGCGTAAAACATGAACAGGATAAAAAATAAACTTTGTGCCAATAAAGTGAAAAGTCAATTTTGGCTCCTTTATTCATTGCACAGACTTTTCTATTTATAAGCTTTGGCGCCTGTCACTTTATTGATCTGCTGATTCAATTATTCACCATGTTTAGGTCTCACTGGACTGAAGAACATTGGAAACACTTGTTATATGAATGCCGCCCTGCAGGCCCTGTCCAACTGGTAAGCGTTGCTGATATTTCCAGTATGTAATCACAAGGTGGGTCTGGTTTTCATATGTATATAGACTTGCATAAAGCCACGAAAGCAAACAACCAGAGTAGTCTGAGCACAGAGTTAAAATCCAACAGAATTGGATTTGTATAATTGTTGAGAAATCTGCCAAATCCGTTTGTTTTTGCAATGATCATCCGCCCACCCTACGTAAGACCCCAGACATAGTCAAGGTCTTTGCTATGTGCCTCTTTGTTTTTGCATAGTCGGTTGGAGATCGTACTTTTGCAGGTATAGACCTTCTAGGAGGAAGATCATTGTACTCAAGGGATCTACATATTGTAAGCAAAGCCGTAGGGGCAGATACGTCTAGTGCCCTCCACCCTCAGATATGCGTTGCACCAGTTTCTGGTCTGTTCCTTCTCCATTTAGCATGTCTGAAAACATCTATGAGTGATATTAACAACAACTTTTCATTAATTGCACTCATTTACGTTTCCAGGCAAGGTCTAATGCACATCCAGCTGTCATACTGGGCCCAAAAAACTGGAAAATGTATAGTCCCCTCCTTCGAATAGTCTGCAGGATCCCATGTAATGACTCTTAGGAAAAGTAGCAGTTAGGGAGAATCACATTGAGTGTTTCCGCGACTCAATTTCTATCTCGGCGATAACATCCATTCATGATGAGGTGTACGACGAGTATTTACCTTCGATTTTGCGGTCTAAATTACATCGGGCACATGGCTTAGTAGGTATGGGGAAATCCAAAAATAGGCGGCTTATGACCACCAAGATCTTAGGACCGTAACTTGTAGAACACCCGAAAATGTCTCACCGCAATTTCAACTATCTGAACCCGTCACTCGGGAATGTTTGCACGCTGCGATGCTCCAAACCGACAATGGTAATATTACTCAGATCGTACACATTATCGCAGCTTGTAAAGCAAGCCATAGGCAACGGCTGGTGGGCGACTTTTGGTCACAGTAAAATTGAGCGTTACTATAACTATCATGCAACCTCGATATTTCCCTATAGGAAAAAAAGCGTTCCGGCTGATTTGCGAAATGCCCCCCACATCCCCCAATAGGAAAACATTGAGGTCTTTTGACCAAAAGTTGTCATAGAGCCCTCGCATTATGATCTTTAAAGTAGCCACCGTTTCTTTATGTATGATTCTTTTTTTATATTGTAAAATATATGTTTAATAAAGTTGACCAAATTGTGTAAATCTTGTAAATGTTCGGCAGATTTAGACTCTCTATCTTTTTTTTTTCTCTCTTCTTTCTATAGTCCTCCTCTCACACACTTCTTCCTTGACTGTGGGGGGCTAGCACGTACGGACAAGAAGCCCGCTCTCTGTAAAAGCTACCAAAAGCTGATGTCTGAAATCTGGCACAAGAACCGGTAGGTCTAGCTGCTCACCAGAAATCTGCAAAACATTAACGTTAACTAAACGTTCAACAAACTGCTGACACGTCATAGTGAAATGTCAAAAGTTTTGGTCGGTGGCGGTCCGAGCACTGAGACCCCGACCAAACGCTAAAACGAAGTGGCAAATGCACTCATGTGAGCGCTCAGCCGCTTTGTTTGTGTTCGGCTTTTTACGGAAATCAATGTAGCGGAGTACGGGCTCAATAGAAAGTGTATGAGCCCGTACACCGCTACATCGGCTTTCCGGAAAAAGCCGAACAGAAACGAAGCGGCTGAGCGCTCACACGAGCGTTTCTGCAACTTCGTTATAGTGATTGGTGGGGGGCTCAATGCTCGGACCCCCACCAATCCAAACTTCTGACGTCTAGTTACACTTTAACACGTTGCCAACCTGCCGCTTTGTACCCTCTAAACCCCCCACCATCACCACCCATGTTTCTGTCTTTTGGAAGGCTCGTCATTCACTATAACCACCATTTTTGTGCCCCCTCCCCCCAAGCAAAGATAAATTTATCACTCATAATAATTTTAATTAATTGTATCACTCAAAAATATTTAACTGCAATGTGAACTTCACTTATTGTCTAATTCTGCTGGTTAATAATCTAACAGAACCCCTTCCTGGTCTCTTGTACTTCTCCCTGTTCTCCCCAGGCCCGGCTCTGTCATACCTACTAATCTGTTCCAAGGCATAAAAACAGTAAACCCAACTTTTCGAGGCTATTCCCAACAGGTAAGAGTCCTCTGCTTCTGGGGTCTCCGGAGACAGTAGCTTTTTGTTGGTAATGTATCACATCCAGGTGCGGAGGTCCTCGGAGACCATCTACTGTCTCTTGACTCCTAGTAAATTGATGCTTCACTTTGCATGATTATATGATTGGCTTGTAAATCGCTTTTTTTACCACATTGGAAAAATTAGCTACACTTTTGTTTTGTTTTTTTCTTTAATGCAAAGTACAACTGTGTCTATCCAATAAGCGAGAATACGATTAAAGTGCTGACCCATTTGATGGGCACTTGGTCATTCAGCTCTTAAAGGGGTTGTCCAAGATTGAAAAACAAAAAAACATGACTACTTTTTTCCAAAAACAGTGCTACACCTGTCTACAGGTTGTGTGTGATATTGCAGCTCAGCCCCTTTCACTTCAACGGAGCCCAACTGTAATACCAGATACAACCTGCGGACAGGTGTGGCAGTGTTTTTGGAAGAAAGCAGCCATTTTTTTTTAATACTGAGCAACTTCTTTTAAATTGGACATAGACATGAGACCTTTTTTGGCCAATATTCCTAATTTCAATGAGATCTGCTAACAATCTCATGTCTATTGAGCCTGCTCAAATGTACTCTGATGTCTCACATCAGAAGAAGGAAGGATCAGACAACATGGGCATTCTTACCATCCTTCTATGGGGCCTGTGTTGGAAGGGTGACCCGCACTGATCTACTGACTTTGGCTGCTACCTGCAGCCACCACTAGGGGCAGCTCACTGCCTATCAATTTATAAAGCTACCATTGAGTTTAATACTAGCTGTAAAAATCCATTGGCTGTTAGCTCCCCCTAGTGGTGGCTGCATGTAAACAGAATTATATTATTTATTAATTTGGAAAAACTGGGCTCCCCTGTAGAGACACATTAAGAAAATAAACAGCAAAGAATTGTAATGCCGTATATCAGACCATATGGAATATTTATAGTGTGATGTGATATATACGGCATACAACACTGGGCAATACGGTTCTATATTAGTCTTGCATGAGTCCTAATTCCTCTTTCTGTTACTTTTACTAATTTGAGGCACAACATTCCCTTTTCTCAGAGCATGAGGCCATTAGGTGTTTGCTGTGTATTTAGGCCAATAGCTTTTTACATGAGGTTTTTTTAATGCCACAGTTTCCCCCATTTAGGTCAATGGGAAGAAACTGCGGCAAAACCACAACAGGTAGGGAATGCTGTGCATGAAAAATAAAAAAATAAAACAAAAAAACAATTACGTCTGACTTGACCTTGTAGGACGCCCAAGAATTCCTGCGCTGTTTGATGGATATACTACATGAAGAACTCAAGGAGCAAGTATTTGAGGCAGAAGGGGATCCTCAGTCTGGTGTCTTAGAAGAGATCATGGAAGAGGAGAAAAACCAGTCCGACAACGACTTTCAGTCCTGCGAGTCCGGCTCCAGCAGCGATCACACTGAAAACGAAAGTCGAAAGTTATCCGAGGAACTTTCAGAATCCGCAATGTTAATTCAGGAGGACCAAAAGGAGCAGGAAACGGTGAAATCCCGGCAGAAAGAAAAGAAGATCTCCAACCACTTGAGCCAGAACAACTGCCTGCAAGATCTGGAGAAGAACCTCGAGAGCTTGGTGGAGGACAATGAGTATTCCTCTCAAGGAACGGTCAAGGTTCAGATCCAGAGTCGGATATCGGGTAAGTGATGGACAGTCGGTCAGTGCCGTGGTCTCTGCATTGTAACACAATATGGGGGAACTATACGTGAAATGTCTTCTTTTGTAGACTACGCTACGGAAGTGATCATGAATGACCTGTCTGCTTCTCAAACACCCTTACTTAGTGAGGGCTCAGCTCCCCATTTGTCAAGCAGCCTCCCGAAATCCGGTAGCCTTTGGACAAGCCATAAAAAAGGTATTACATGGTTTTACACCCCAACAATACTGAAATGTTACTGACCTGTTTTGATTTGGGGCTCCTCATGGCGGCTGTGACCAGTCTAGAGGAGCATGTCCTGCTTTTTACTACCTCTGGACTCCTGGTTGAATAATATTCATCATAGATGTTTATTTTTAAAGGCTATGTATACCTTTGAAATATTTTCAAAAAATTTTAATATAAAATATGTCTGTATTATTGGTGCAACTTTCTAATTACTTTGTATTAAAAAATATTTTTATTTTTTGAGATACAGCTGCTTTGTATCCTGTATACAGAGCTGCCGTATTGTTTGCTAAGACCCGAATCCGTCAGGTCCGTGGGGCCTGCCAGTGTCAGCGGGCCTCTGACACCCTGGATCCTACCTGTAAGTTATAAACTTAGATGTGATTGATAGCCGCTTGATCCTGCCTGTCAGACATACGGGACCCGCTGACCCTGAGCTTGTCAGTACCGCTGACCTGACCGAGACAGGATTCAGAGCAAGATACAGCTGCTCTATATACAGAATACAAAGCAGCTGTATCTCAAAAAACATATATATTTTTTTTAAATAAAATGTGTTTAGGAAGTTGCACCAATCACCCTGATGGACAATTTTATTTAAATAAATAAAAAAATGTCAAAGGTTTACATAGCATTTAAGTCGGTTGCGGCAGATCGTGTTGCCTATAGCAACCAATTACAGCGCATCTTTCATTTTTCTGAGCAGTGTAAGAGATGAAACCTGAGATCTGATTGGTTGCTATGGGCAACAAGACCAGTTTTTCTGTTAGAGCGTTTTGATAAATAAGGCCCAATATTTCTAAGCGCGTCCCCTCTTAGTACTGCATGCAGTTGGCCCCATATTAGTGATTTCAGACGGCCGGTTTCTAAATAAATGACTTGTCGTTCATGGTTTGTCTGTGAAGTTTTTCGCCCTCCGTGACAACACTATAAGTTAAAACGACAAAAAAGCCAATCAATCTGATCTGTGGCCTGGACTGGCCTTCTATTATGGGGTGCAGACCTGTCGTTTGGCATGAATGACTTTTCAATGACCGCACCTTATAATGACTGAAAAAAAATCTTAACACCGCAGTTCAACTTTTTCAGATATCTGCCTTTGATCGGCAGCGTTGCAATATTTTTTGTCACGAAAAAGGGTCAAAGGTCCACAGAAAATGGTGTTAAACTGCCCGTTACAAATGGCCGCCATATAATACTACATAGAGAAATGATCAGCCGAAGGAAACTGCCCCCGGAAGAATCAGCTGCTTTCTGGGGGGACCCATGACCATCACCTAATCACTGCGTCGGCTCTCATATTAAAGGCCTTCTCTGTTGTAAGACAACACCTTTAAACCAACATTAAAGCGGTTTTCCCGTCTTGAAGATCATATTTCAATAGGTCCCTTGTGTAAAGTTATAAAACTTAGCAATACCCTTATTGGTTTTGTTGTTGTTTTATATTTTATTTTACGGTTTTTGAGATATTCCTCTTTTTGGATCTGATGTCCTTTATTTTATTTGTATATTGTCTGGTTCCAATTAATACAGCCACCCCCGCGGTGTTTCAGCAGTGGCTATGCTTGCTCAGATGCACCTTAAGGCTAAATTCACACGAGCGTATCAGCGCGAGAGCGTGAAAAGCGCGAGTGAATCTGGTCCGTGTGTGTTGCGTTCTGCATCAGTGTGCTTTGCGAGTGGCATGAGTTTTTCACGCACTCGCAAAGCACATTTTTTTTTTTCAATGGAATTGATGCGCATATCACGCAAAGCGCACTGAAAACACCTCCAACCAAACCACGTTTAATGTACAAAATGAAAAATACAAAAAGCAAAATCTGGAAAGCAGATGTAATTGAATGTGGTAATGTTTTTAGGCCATGAAAAGTCACTTTTGAGGATAAGCACCACGACCTGACCCGAAAAATGCTAAATACCACTAAATCTATAAGTTTTAGCAACAAAGTCATGAGACTCAAACTTCCAGGCAACAAAATTTCCTATTAAATGAGACCAGAATCGGGTTTCTAGGGATGAATGGTTTCCATTTTAAGGAGGAAAAACAGTGATTTATTTTTTTTTTGTGCTAAAAATCGCAGATTTTCTAAACTTTAACCTCAATGAGCCACGGGTTAACGTTATGGAGTTGAGCTGAAATTTTGCCAATCAAATTTTCTAGCCAACTGACAACTTTTAGGGGGGGTCCCCCGGTAAAAATTCGAACATTGATTATTTTTTTTTTGTGACCAGCCTAATGTGCATCCGTGTGCTGTGCGTGATTTTCACGCACCCATACACTTTAATGGGTGGGTAAGTGCGTGAAAAACGCACCAATATAAGACATGCAGTGAGTTTCACGCAACGGACACGCACTGTGTGAAAACTCCTGCATGTGTGAATGGCCCCATTGAAATCAATGGGTCCGTGTGCTGTGCGTGATTTAAAGAGGCTCTGTCACCACATTATAAGTGCCCTATCTTGTACATAATGTGATCGGCGCCGTAATGTAGAGAACAGCAGTGTTTTTAATTTAGAAAAACAATCTATTTTCACCAAGTTATGAGCGTGTTTTTACTTTTGACCAAGTGGGAGTTGTGGAGAGAAATGTATGACGCTGACCAATCAGTGACCAATCAGCGTCATACACTTCTCCCCATTCATTTACTTTGCACATACCGATCCTGCCTTGTTCACTATGTGCAGCCACATACACACACATTAACGTTACTGAAGTGTCTTGACAGTAAATAGACATTCCTTCCAGCCAGGACGGGATGTGTCTTCACAATCCCGACACTTCTGTAACGTTTGTGTGGGACTTACAGCACAGCAAGCGTAATCTCACGAGATCACGCTGTAAATGACAGCACAACGTGATCTCTATGTGCTGTGCTGTAAGCCACACACAAACGTTACCGAAGTGTCGGGATTGTGAATAGACATCACGTCCTGGCTGGAGGAGATTTCTATTTACTGTCAAAACACTTCAGTAACATTAATGTGTGTGTATGACAGCACATCGTGAACCACGCAGGATCACTATGTGCTGATTACATGAATGGGGAGTATTGTATGACGCTGATTGGTCACTGATTGGTCAACGTCATACACTCCTCTGTACAACGCCCACTTGGTCAAAAAGTAAAAACACGCCCAGTTGTCTATTAAGAAAGTCATTAGCATAAAGCTAAAATAGGTCATAACTTGGTGAAAATAGATAGTTTTTCTAAATAAAAAACACTGCTGTAATCTACATTACAGCGCCGATCAGATCATGTACAATATAGGCCACTTATAATGTGGAGCCTCTTTAAACGCACAGCACACGGATGAGTTTTACGTTCGTCTGAATGAGCCCTAAGGCTCCATGCACACGACCGTGCTCGTAATTATGACCCGTAATTAAAGGCACGGACTGCCGCGGGCAGCCGTCAATATTTACGGGCAGTGCTCCCATTACAAAGTATGGGAGCACAGTCCGTAAAATCAAAAAATAGGACATGTCCAATTTTTTTCAGCAAGTTTCTACGGCACGGACACCTTCTTGGAAATATACGGGAAGGTGTCCGTCGACCATAGAAATGAATGGGTCCGTAATTACGGGCGCTTTTACGGTCGTGTGCATGGGGCCTAACCGCTTTCTATTTGTCTGGCCGTGTTCTTGGGATCATTCGTTGATCTTGTGTGCGCAAAAGCTCCCGGCCAACTCTCTCCTTTCTGCAGGTTGTGGGGAACAGAATACTGAATTGGGGACAGAGGGAGGAGGACATTGCGCTTTCACACAACACATAGTGGATGATAACAAGGGAGGGAACCAGCAAATCTCCTTTTTGAAGATTTTTTTTGGTGCCATGTTCTATTCCCAATGGTGCATATAATACTATACATAGCAGCATTGGGCGCGTGCGCGCTGATGCAACCGACGTTGTGATCTATAACAGCGCCACTTGCTGGTTATGTGGAGGAAGGGCTTTGTACCGCCCACTCAAGCAGAAAAGATAATGAACAAGGTGCGGAACCATTCAGTCCCATAGTGGGGACAAAAGGGGTAAGATAAAAGATTGGAGGGGTGTAATATATAAAACATTTTTATATAGAAAATAAGATATAGGTTCTAAAAAAAAAAGGGGAGATAGGAATACCATTTAAATGAGACTCTTTTAGGTGCTGGATTATCAGTTGGTCAAAGAGAAATATCAAAATTATCCCTTGAAAGGGCAGCGAAGCTCAAACTAAAATGTTCATGCAGAATCTGCTACTGTCACTTTGTGGACTAATCAGAGCAATTTTATAATTTGATTTTATCTGAAATGTAACACTTCAGTTCTGTGCTAAAAATAAATGCCGAAATTTTGTCGCTTATTGAACGCTGGATTAAAGAAAATTCAATGTATTCGTTGCTATTTGTGAGAATTCCTGATAAATCCTTTCTTGCTTGAATCTAAATGACTGTTGTAGCATTAAAGTGAGCAGTCCTATTTCCTGTCTTGTAGCTCCTACAATCTGCCTGCCTAGGAGGAAGAGGCAGAAGAAGTACCGCAGTGTGATATCGGATGTTTTTGATGGTACCATAGTGAGCTCGGTGCAGTGTCTGACATGTGATAGAGTAAGTTCTACTGGAGAATGAGAACAGTCAAATATGTATTACATCATACCGGAGCGATTGAGGGAACTGTCCAACCCCAGTCTTAGGCTATGAACGCCTTTTGAAAACTTTTTTTTAAAATAAAAACGTGCATCACTTGTTATCGATCACATCGAAGTTATGAGCTTACATGTGATCGGTAGAAGCTCGATCCTGTCTGCAAGAGACGTGCAGGACCCGCTGTCGCTGAACCCGTCAGTGCCGCTGACCTGACGTATTTAGGTCTCAGCGCACGATACAGCTGCTCTGTACACAGGATACAAAGCAGCTGTATCTCAAAAAGTACAACTCATTTTTAATAAAAAGTAACTAGAAAGTTGCACCAAACACACTGATAGGCATTTTTATTTATTAAAAAAAAAAACGTTTTCAAAGGTGTATGTAGCCCTTAACCCCTTAGTGACCACCAATACGCCTATTCACGGCGGTCACTAAGGGGGCTTAGGCTAGGCCGTCGCCTTTCACAGCGGCCCAGTCTAAGTCCTGCACTTCAATCGGGGCCGTTTAACCCCAGTCAATAGCGATCGCGGCATTTAACTTGTTTACAGAGGGAGGGGGATCCCTCTGTCACCCATTGGCGGCCCGCAAATGCAATCGCGGGTCTCCGATGGGTTGTCATGGCAGCCGGGGGCCTGATAAAAGCCCCCAGGTCTGCCCTGGGTATATGCCTATTAGATTGCTTGTCAGATTTACACTGACAGGCGATAATGCTTTGGTATACTAAGTATCCCAAAGCATTATAGCAGCGATCTGAATATCGCATAGTAAAGTCCCCTAGTGGGAGTAAAAAATTAAGTAATTAATGTGAAATAAAAATTATTAATAAAAATTACAGTAATAAATCAATTTTTCCCCATAAAAAGTGGTTTTATTTAGTAAAAAATAAAAGTACACATATATGGTATCGCTGCGTCCGTAATGACTCAAACAATAAAGTTAATATGTAATTTAAGCTGCTTGAACACTGTAACAAAAACAATGGCGAAATTGCTATTTTTTTCCATTGCCCCCAAAAGAGTCATAACCGTTAATCAATGAGTCCAATGTACCCCAAAACAGTACCAATCAAAACTATGTCTTGTCCCGCAAAAAACAAGCCCACATATCACTACATTGACGGAAAAATAAAAAAATTACGGCTCTTGGAAAGCGACGATGCAAAAACAACTCATTTTAGTTCAAAAGTGTTTTTTTGTGTGGTATTGTCGTAATCGTACCGACCCATAGAATAAAGGGAAGGTGTTATTTACGCCGCACAGTGAACGGCGTCAATTTAAAATGCATAGAACAATAGTGGGGTTTTTTCTATTCCCCCCCCCCCCCAAAAAAAGTTAATCAAAGTTAATAAAAAAATTATATGTACCCCAAAATAGTGCCATTAAAAAGTACTTGAGTACAACTACTCCCACAAAAGACAAGTCCTCATACAGCGATGTCGACGGAAAAATAAAAAAGTTATATCTCTTTGAATGCGATTATCTGGTTAAAGGGGTTCTACCATAATCAATATTCATTACCTATCCAGAGGACAAGTGATAAATATCTGTTCGGTGGGGACCACAGGGACCCCAACCGATCATGAGAAAGGGCTTACCTTGCCGTTCCTGGGAGGCCCATAGGTATGAAGCGGTACTGCGCATGTTCACCCAGGCTCAGCAGCTCTATAGAAATGAATGGAGCGGTGGCCAACCATGCACAGTACCGCTCCATTAATATGGGGCTCACAGGAACTGCAAGGTAAGCCTGTTCTCATCGGTGGGGGTCCCAGCGGTCAGACCCTTACAGATCAGATATATATCACCTATCCTGTGGATAGGTGATACATCTCAATTATGGAAAACCTCTTTAAGGGGGTTGTCCGCCATCCTTGTTTTCCCTCCGCCATATGTCACATGACCAGGCACATGCATTTACACTTATTTCCATCCAATGTATAGAGGATACCAGGTCACGTGACACAGCAGAGGCGGGCGATGTCATGTCACCCATCATCATGTTAAGCCGGTGGTTAGCGTGTAGTTACTGCAGAACAGGGCGCATCTACGAGATACCTTTATACAGTGCAGCCACGGGGATGTGCTACTAACATAAAAGCTGGTACATGGGCGCTTATTTTGAATGCAATATATGATTATCTATTATATATTATTTAACAAAAGCAAAAAATAAGTCCAGCCCAGCCTCCTTGTCCCTATTTTGTCCTCATTTGTATGTTAGTCCTGAGCTGAATACCGGAGTAATCTGAGACAGACTGGTTGCTAGGGCATGTGCTGCCAGACGACCGCATTGAAAAGGTTGTGGTTGTTAGGCAGTGTATCCCTAGTAACGGTCAGACATGACTCGCCTGTATAGCTCAAGCTGAATTAGGACCAGACTTCTGAGTTTGGCTTCAGTCATCCCATGCCATTCGTCGTCTTGGCCTGCAGTATTAATTTGCGTTTTCTAGAAAAAAAATTTGGTGGAGAATTTCTATGCTATTGTTTAATTTCTTCCTGATTTTGTGTTCCGTTTAGATTTCTGTAACGCTGGAAACATTTCAGGACCTCTCCCTCCCAATCCCGGGGAAGGAAGATCTGGCGAAGTTGCACTCGTCAAGCCATCAGACGTCTTTAGTTAAGGCTGGCTCCTGCGGGGATGCGTACGCACCTCAAGGATGGATCGCGTTCTTCATGGAATATTTTAAGAGGTACAGGTTGTAATCTTCGTTTTCTTGTAAGCATTCCACCGTGTATCGTCTGTTTTACTTCAATGTTTTTGCCGTGTTCTTCCCAGCTGGTTTTGGGGTCCCACTGTCACACTACAGGATTGTCTCGCAGCTTTCTTTGCCAGGGACGAACTCAAAGGTGAGTTACACAATCAATTTGCTTCTGATTTCTCATGTTTCATTCCGTACGATGATTAATAGAAAATGGGTTTTATTGGTGCTTTGCATATTCTGGACCGTTCGTTTATTTGTGACCTGGGTACAATGCCTTTTTTATTCTTGCTGTATTTCCCCTTGGAAAATGGAATCCTAAATAAGTGTAACTGAGCAGGGCTGGGTAATACTTATTCTTTGCGACTAAAAGCTGCAGAAAATCCAGTATAAGGGCTTATTTACACGAGCGTATTAAATGTCCGTGGGACGGCCGTTGAAGCAGCACTCGTCCCACGGACCTATGGAATTCAATGTGGCCGTTCACACAGCCGTTGTTTCTTTGCTTTGTGTCTGAGATAAGTGGCGCCAGGCGTGTCTGGCAGCCACTTCTATCTCTCTGTAGTAGTAAACATGCATGCTACATGTTTATGCGGAGGTAGCTGTCAAACGACTACTATCTGCAGTGTATAGCGAGAATAACGTTTTACCTACAGACTACAGCCTGGGGATGTATATATATATATATATTTCATATTCACAACGCTGTTTTCAGGTGTATTCAGAACATGACAAACCCATCAGTAATACCACTGATGCTAATAAATATGTATAGAATACTCCCGTCCTTCCTCTTGCTAACATACATTTGGCAGGTGACCGATGCAGTGGGATATGACTTCGGGCTCAGACTACACAGGGTTTGTTTGTAGTCTGTAACCATGGCGACAAAAAAAATAATTAAATGTAACATGCCCTTTAGACCCCCCTGTGTATGCGACAGTCATTATATTGGCATTATCTGCATAGGTCTATCGTATTTTCTTTGCAGCGCTGAAAAATCGGTCAGTAGTATATTTTGTGAAAACCTATCTTGTACTGATTTGTAGAAAAGGAGAAAAAACACACGGCGCCACATAGTGCAATTATCCACGGGTCATGAGAAACCAAAAAATAGGGCAAATTATGCTCACCTAGAGGGGTTATGCTGACCAGGCACAACGCTGTTAAAAGGTATGAGTCAAGCCTCCATGCAGATCACCGCTATAGGGATGCATTAAGAGGAGACACACCCAGGGTGTGTGTAAACAGATCCAAAGTATAGCTGCTGCCCAGGTCCAAAAGCCGGTGAACGGAAATTTACCGCCAGGAATGAAGTCAAAGAGAGAGGAAAAAATAGGACCAAATATGCTAGGCGCTGCTGTACTAATTTTGTTTAATGAATGAATTGAGAAAAAGGCTACGCGTTTCGACGCAGGATTGTATATTTATGGCCTCATGAAGACGCATGTCCTGCGTCGAAACGCGTAGCCTGTTTCTCAATTCATTCATTAAACAAAATTAGCACAGCAGCGCCTAGCATATTTGGTCCTATTTTTTCCTCTCTCTTTGTACTGATTTGGAGGTACATAGTCTCCTTTCCATTCCCGTGTAAAGTTAAATTGAGATTTCTGCTGATTTTCCTGTTACCGTGGAGCAGTGCATTGTGGGAGCTCAGATGAGTTACATAGTTAGAGCTCAGCTGTTACATGTCGGATAAGATAAACCGCTGTCTGTTTCCAAGGGCAACCAGCAGAATTTTGTAATCCGCTATGTGAAAATATCTTGAAGAAACTTGCGATCGGTACAAAATCAGTAAGATCAGTCACTGAACTGTAGATTTTAACTGTGAAATATAAGGATTATATTTAGTCTCTCTTAATTTTTGTGCAGGTGACAACATGTACAGCTGTGAGAAATGCAAAAAGTAAGTGTTGTGTTTTTTTCTTTAATGTACTGTGTATGAAATATTCTTCATCCAAATCTTAGTAGAATTTATTTAAAGAGGCTCTGTCACCAGATTTTGCAACCCCTATCTGCTATTGCATGTGATCGGCGCTGCAATGTAGATTACAGTAACGTTTTTATTTTTAAAAAACGAGCATTTTTGGCCAAGTTATGACCATTTTTGTATTTATGCAAATGAGGCTTGCAAAAGTCCAAGTGGGTGTGTTTAAAAGTAAAAGTCCAAGTGGGCGTGTATTATGTGCGTACATCGGGGCGTGTTTACTACTTTTACTAGCTAGGCGTTCTGTCGAGAAGTATCATCCACTTCTCTTCAGAACGCCCAGCTTCTGCCAGATCACGCTGTGACGTCACTCACAGGTCCTGCATCGTGTCAGACGAGCGAGGACGCATCGGCACCAGAGGCTACAGTTGATTCTGCAGCAGCATCAGCGTTTGCAGGTAAGTAGCTACATCGACTTACCTGCAAACGCCGATGCTGCTGCAGAATCAACTGTAGCCTCTGGTGCCGATGTGTCCTCGCTCGTCTGACACGATGCAGGACCTGTGAGTGACGTCACAGCGTGATCTGGCAGAAGCTGGGCGTTCTGAAGAGAAGTGGATGATATTTCTCGTCAGAGCGCCCAGCTAGTAAAAGTATTAAAAACGCCCAGATGTACGCACATAATACACGCCCACTTGGACTTTTGCAAGCCTCATTTGCATAACTGCAAAAATGGTCATAACTTGGCCAAAAATGCTCGTTTTTTAAAAATAAAAACGTTACTGTAATCTACATTGCAGCGCCTATCTGCTGCAATAGCAGATAGGGGCTGCAAAATCTGGTGACAGAGCCTCTTTAATAGGGTTCTCTCAGCAAGACGACCCTCTTTCATGTACTTTACTAGGGCATATGGCCGTCATAGTGGGGGGGTCGTCCCCTCAGGACCCGCTCTGTTTGCCAGATCATGGAACCGATAACAAAGAGCAGCTGTCAGAGATTTACCCGTCCATGTATTACAAGGTTGTCCGTTAACTTGAATAGCCAACTTGTAATACTACATTTCTCCTGGAGGGGGTGCTACAAGGGAAGTTTTTGCCTGGCCGCAGTTTCCTGCCATAGATGACAGCTGGTTAACAAGGTTTCTTCTTAGGCTGGCCTCCAGGCTTGCGTTGTTCTGAACCCTTGAGATGTTTACTATCATTTTGTATTAAAAAATTCCTTTAATCTGGCACTGATGGACACGGACAGTTCCTGGATTATCAAATCTTCTTACTGCCATTTCCTAATTAATTCTCTCTGCCAGATTCAGATGCCGGATTAAAGGAATTCCACTGTAATTACATTTCCAAAGCAAGTTTTTCACTTTTATTATCATGTGGAATTTTCTTTTTCCTGACACTAAAAGTTAATAGACATGAACTCAATTTCTTCATTTCCATTTCTCCAGGTTAAGAAACGGCGTCAAGTTTTGCAAAGTGCAGAAATTTCCTGAGGTCAGTCCTTCTGTCCTTCAAGATTAAAATGTATTCACTTTCCTCCCATGAATCGCAGCAGGGGATGAGCTAAGGTGTTTTTTACAAGATGTTACTACAATTCCCAGCATGCACTGTCTTCCAGTAGCTGGCAGGGCATGCTGGGACTTTTTAGGATGCCATCTTCCAAATGAAGAAGCTCGTGGTAATTATGTAGGTGGTGTAATTCCTTATATTGTGGATTATAAATATGATCTGTTTCTTGTAGATATTGAGCATTCACCTGAAGAGGTTCAGACATGAGCTGATGTTCTCCACCAAAATTGGGACCCATGTATCTTTCCCGTTGGAAGGTCTTGACCTGCAGCAGTTCCTTGCAAAGGAAAGTCCCAGTCAGATTGTTACCTATGACCTTTTGTCTGTCATCTGTCACCACGGCACAGCCAGCAGTGAGTATAGACCCTTCCCTTTAATGTCCATCTTTTGAGTAACATTTTATAGTTTATAGCCTTACTCTGCATAAAAATTTGAGCAACTTGGTCTTGTATTGATCCTGAGTTACATGTATTATACTCCGGAGTAGGGCTGGGCGATTATAACCTAAATGAAAAGCACGATTAATTGAACATGTAACCTAGATTCCGATTAATGAACGTTTTTTTTTAGGTTTTAGGTCACACCCCTTTTTGCATACCACGCCCCCTATTTGCAAGCCACGCCATTGAATTAATATCCCCTGACACTGCCTCCACACAGTGTAATGCTGGCATGGCTGCCCCCCACGCGGTATAATGCCCCCTTAGCTGCCCCCCACGCGGTATAATGCCCCCTTAGCTGCCCCCCACGCGGTATAATGCCCCCTTAGCTGCCCCCCACGCGGTATAATGCCCCCTTAGCTGCCCCCCACGCGGTATAATGCCCCCTTAGCTGCCCCCCACGCGGTATAATGCCCCCTTAGCTGCCCCCACGCGGTATAATGCCCCCTTAGCTGCCCCCCACGCGGTATAATGCCCCCTTAGCTGCCCCCACGCGGTATAATGCCCCCTTAGCTGCCCCCACGCGGTATAATGCCCCCTTAGCTGCCCCCCACGCGGTATAATGCCCCCTTAGCTGCCCCCCACGCGGTATAATGCCCCCTTAGCTGCCCCCACGCGGTATAATGCCCCCTTAGCTGCCCCCACGCGGTATAATGCCCCCTTAGCTGCCCCCCACGTGGTATAATGCCCCCTTAGCTGCCCCCCACGCGGTATGCCACCGTGGCTGCCCCCCACGCGGCAGCATGCCCCCGCGGCTGTCCTCCACACAGCCCCAATGGTGCCCAATAAAAAGAATATAATACATACCTAACCCCGTTCCAACGACGAGTAAGGGAGATTCCTCTGGTCTGATGTGGCTTGGCGCAGAAAGGCGCCATGACGTCACTGCTTCGCTCCTGTATGTGGAGAGCCGTTCACGACTCGGCACAGACAGGCGAGAGGCAGTTTCGTCATCGCGCCTGTCTGCGCCAAGCCGTGAGGGGCCGGCGTTACATAGTCAATGCTAGAGCAGGAAACTGACGGCTCCCTGATCTACTATAGGATTCAACTGTATCTGCGTACTCAGGATATAGTTGAAAACCAGAAAAAAAGCAAAATGCGCAAGATGAGGTCGGTTATTTGCGCTGAATTCCGGTTTCAGTTTTTTTTTTATTGTTTGCCCAGCCCAAGTCAGGGCTCCGTCAATTCTGCTGGTTGCTTTTGGAAACTGTCAACATGGTTGTTGACAGACACACCCCTGACAGCTCAGTGGTGCTGCTATGATGCAGCTTGGTTTCCATACTGTGTGGTTGCTTTTTGGCGCTGTTTTCTTGTGCTTCTCAGAGGAACTGTATAGAGACACTACAGTGCAGATTTTGTATATAATCTGGGGCTTCAGTTCACTCTGCGGTGCCCCATTTAATAGCAAATTATTCTGCTGGGAGTTTTTGCTTGACTAATAAACATTTTACGTTCCAGGCGGTCACTATATTGCCTATTGTCGCAACAACCTGAACAATCTCTGGTATGAATTTGATGACCAAAGCGTGACAGAAGTGTCTGAGGCCACTGTGCAGAACGCTGAGGCTTATGTGCTATTCTACAGGTAATTTGCTCTCTCTCATTATGACCTTTTTGTTTCATTAAAAATCTTTATTGCCTCTCAATTAAGAGAAGGGAACGTAACGCTTTATGATTACTGTTTCACTCGCTATGAGGATTTCCTTGTTATTTGCCTCGGCTGAGCAATTGTTAGCATTTAAATTGTCCCGACAGTATTACAGGAGGGGATTGGCAGGCCAGACATCCTTATTGTTGCTGGCATGGAAATTGGCATACCAAACTTATTACTGCCCTTGGGGAACACAGGGCACTGAGGATGAGTAGCAGGAATGAAAGCCATGACAAGCTGCAGAAGAGAGGGGGGAGGGGAGGGGGTGTTTATGAGGAATAGTTAGCTTTGTAGGATATCCCTATAATTCAGCAAAGGTCTTTGTGGTATGCGGTAGTTGTGCTGGAGAAATATTTAATGTCGTTTTTAAAGGGGTTGCATGAGATATTAGAAAAAAGTTTTTAGTCCACAAACAGCGCCTCTCTTGTCCACAGGCTTTATCTGGTATTACAGCTCTGCCCCATATTCTTGTATGGGGTAAAGCTGCAATGCCAGACATAACCTATGCATAAGAGTGGCGCTGTTTTGGAAAAGAGCTGGCATTTTATGATCTTATTAAACCCACTTTAAAGGGTTATGCCAATCTCGTAAAGTAAAGGCAAATCGCAAGCATGCCATCACTTTGATTAGTGGGGCTCCGACTTCTGGTTTAGTGCTGCAGCCCCTTGACTGTTTTTCCGTGCACAGCGGTGCTCCCAGCAACCCACTGGACAGGGAACTTCAGGACCGCCTCATTCAAGTGAATGGGGCTTTGCTGCAATTCCCCTGCACAGCCGGTGGTCCGCTGTTCAGGGAAATCTGTGAAAGGGCCAAATGCTGCGGGACAAACAATCGTAGTAATGATGGTTCGTCCCCATACTAAAAGATAATTGCTCAGTTTGAAGGGAGCAAACGAGCCAATCGACCAGCTGTGTTGGCGATTGGCGCTCGTTTTAGAAGTGGTTAACACGGGCGATATCTGCTCATGTAAAACCACCTGTAGCCATTAATGGACTGAGCTACAGGCAGGCGATAAGTCTTGGAAAAATACTTAAAATCTATTTAAAGCCAGTGAATTACATGTTCTCTATCCGTGATCTCCAACCTATGGTAATTCACCCTGTCAGGGCATGCTGGGGGTTGTAGTTTTGCAGCAGCTGGAAAGCTATAGGTTGGAGACCACTGTTCTAAATGATGTTCGAAATTCTAGCTCAGACACCCTTTTTTTTTTGCTTTGTTTTCACCCAGAAAGTCAAGTGAAGACGCTCAGAAGGAGCGGAGACGAGTGACGAGTCTGCTGAACCTGACAGAGCCCAGCCTCCTGCAGTTCTACATCTCTCGCCAGTGGCTCAATAAGTTTAAGACGTTTGCAGAACCTGGGCCCATCTCAAATAATGACTTCCTCTGTGTGCATGGCGGTACGTTCAAAGTATTATTTTCACGGATGGATTATTAATTCGTTTCCCTAATTGTCATAAATTACAAGTATGAGGGTGGGAATTAAAGGTTTGTCTCAACTGGACAACACCTTCCTAGAATAAAGCACCACTCTAACCCCGAGAGATCAGGTGATAACGACATGGAAATGCAGCATTGCGCCTATTCAAATAAATACATGGCCTTGTCGTGGCTTCTATATACTCTATTAGGGCAAATGAAATGGGGTTGTACAGACGATACAACCATTTTTAAAGGGGTTTTCTGGGATAGGCCACCATTGTGGGATCGGTGGTGGTCCGACCACCAGGACCCTCATCAACCAGCCGAAACGAGAGAACACTGTGTACGCTGAAATATTTGTTCAGGTACGGCAGCTCCGGCCCCATTCATTAAACCCTATACGCACCACGACGTACTATTGCGTTCTGGTGGCCGAGGTGATGTTTGGAGCCGGTTCACCCGATGAGCCCGCTCTGTACGACTAACGGCTTGGAACAGCGGTCGCGCTGTTCCTGGCCGTTAAACCCCTTAGATGCTACCGCAGCATCTAAGACATTAAAAGAGGGTGGCGCCCCCCTCTGACAGCTAATCCCCCCCCCCCCGCAATGCAATCGATGGGGGGGTGCCTCTGGCAGGACTTAACAAGTAAAAATGACAATATACTGCAATACCCTAGTATTGCAGTGTATTGTGCCAACGATCACTAGTAAAATGTGTAAAAAAAAAAATACGTTTAAAATTGTTTTTAGCAGTGTAAACAAGAAAAATTAAAAGTTTAAAAAACCCACCTTTTCCAATTTTTCCTATAATGTACACAAAACTGGTATCGCCACATTCGTATATGTCCGAACTATTACAATATACCATTATTTAACCCGCACAGTACGCCATAAAAATAAAAACGCCAGAATTGCTGTTTTTTTTGGTCACTTCATATCCCCCAAAAAATGTAATAAAAAGTGATCAAAAAGTCCCATGTAGCCTAATATGGTACTAATAGAAACTACAGCTCGCCCCGCAAAAAATAAGCCATCATACCGCCCAATCGCCAGAAAAATAAACACTATACATGGCGACTAAACACAAATTTTATTTTTAACAATTCGTGTCTTCCTTGTAAAAGTAATAAAACATAAAAAAAAATATATATAAATTTGGTATCGCCATAATCGTATTGACCGGTAGAATAAAGTTAACGCGCCATTTTTACCGTACGGTGAAAGACGTAAAAATTTAACTCCTCAAAAGGTTGAGGAATCAGTTTTTTCCCTATTCTAGCCCACAAAGATTTTTTTTCCAGGTTCCCAATATATTATATGGTACAATAAATGGTGCCGTGAAAAACTACAACTCGTTCCGCAAAAAAAAACAAGCCCTCATATGGCTTTATCGGACGGAAAAATAAAAAAGTTATGGCCTTTGGAAGGTGGGAAGGAAAAAAAAAGAAAATCCAGAAAATGGCTGTGACGGGAAAGGGTTAAGGATAGACCATCAATGTCCCTGAATAAATCATGTGCCTTTCTTTCTATGGACCGCACGTTTGTATGATTCCAATCAACACGTGAACCTTTGTTCTATTTCCAGGTGTTCCGCCACGTAAGGCCGGCCTGATAGAAGACCTGGTGGTGATGCTGCCGCAGAACATATGGGATTATTTATATGGCAGGTGTGTATTGTGCTCATCACCAGCGACTAAGGAAACCTCTTCCAGCAGCAACTCTCAATTATAAAAGCATTGCTGCTGTATCTGAACCGATCTCAATACCTACCCCATAATGCTGCAGTATGAAGCTTAGTATATGTAAGTGTGTGTGCATGTGTGTGTGTGTGTGTATATATATAATGTGTAGTATTTGTGTTATTCATATTTTATGTTGTAGGCTTAGGAGTACTTTAATGCTGCATCGGTGAGAGGTGGGGGGCTGACGCCTTTGTTCCGACTTGAATGAATTGTCTAGAACGGATTAAATGTGATTATGTCGTCTACCTTCTCATTGCTCTCCGGTTACACGCTGTGATGCTCAGAGAGGAGATTTTTCGGGGGATAAGGGTGTGGATTTAGCACTTTTGTACCTTAGTCGTGTTAGCTGTTTCAGAAAAAATTCTGCCTCACCCAGCTTTCCCAGATTCCTGATCAGCCTCTTCTAATGACAGCCACATTGCTTTCCCCCGAAATAGATATTGTATTTAGCAGTTTTGCTGATGGAAGAGGACTTAAAGGGGATGTCCACTCTGTGCTGATTAAGATTCTTATATATCTTCCAGCCCTTTAGAGCTCTTGTTTTTTCTTATACGGTGCTCCACATTCCCGACGTAGAGGTAAAGGATAAAATTCTGCCTGTAACCACCACTAGGGGGAGCTTAAAGAAATGCACAATGTTTTTCCATTTTCATTCTGCTAAAAAACGATCCAGTGAAGATTTATGACATTTACTTGGCACCACCATGTTGTATTTAAAGTGTATAGAAATTTGCACGTTCCCCTACTGAGATGAGTGCTGGTGGACATGCGTGCTCAGTTACTATCACCATAGCCATTACTCTGCATAGCGATCCCTTGTTCACGGCAGAGCAGCCAATAGAAACCACTTTCTGCCCTGCTTGTCAGGGAAGGAGCAGAGCCCCTGTAGTAGCATGACAGTATAGCTGACGAGACGCCTTCTTCACAGCTTGTTAGATCTGCATCCTGAAAACGGATATGAACCCTGCACATGTCTATATGTCTTTATTGTTTGATTTTATTCTAAGGGTGTGTATACTTTGGATGGCACACAGTATATAATGTCCCTTCTCTGGATCCCATGTTGCCTATCTGCAAGAAAAGTAAGATGGACAATATTATTAGCTGCTAGAGGGGGAATGAGACTGATTCTGCACACAGCCTCTCCCCCAGCAGCACAGATTAGTAGCAGCACCAAGTGGGACACAGGAAAACCACACAAAAAAGAGGTATTTTTATATGCTAGAAAAAACAACGCAAACTGCTGTAAATATACATTAAGAAATTATTCAGCACAGAATGTTGGGCCTCAAAACAACATGGTGTTAAAAAATTGACTTTGTTTCATAAAGACTGGACTAGATTGAATTGTATTGAGATTTCTATGAATCTATGAAAATTCTATGAATCCTTTTGGAATTACAAAAACTTCTTTCTACTCACACAGTAGTTATCCGTGCCTATTTAATCTAAAAATATTTCCTATTGTCTTGACACTTGTAGATTTGGAGGGGGCCCAGCTGTCAACCACCTTTATGTATGTCACACTTGTCAGACCGAACTGGAGAAGATTGAAAAAAGGCGGAAAATGGAACTGGAGACGTTCATTCGGGTATATAGAAATTTTTTTATGGCGTCGTTTTCTTCCAGTTTTCCTAATGATGATTTTGTTTTAGGTGAAAAAAAACCAGGAAGTTCAGATGAGTGCGTGAATGGCTTTATTTGGAGAATGGGAAGAATGAACCAAACTAAGTTAGCTGACAAATAATGTGCGTTTTGAGGTTAAAGGGGTTAAAACATTATGCACATTGGTTTCCCTGTACAGAGTAATACATTTTCAGCTTCTGAATGTAAGCAACAATGTTTCAATTCACTGACAGCAAGCAGTAATCGCGATCACTACCAAGAATTGAAACACATTAGAAAGCCGTGTTATTTTTTTATTATTCAATAATGAAGCTTTATTCACATAAATTTGGAAATCTCTTTTAAGATTGATGCCTTTACACTTTGATATCCCCTTAAGTGTAGTTTGTAAATCCAGTGTTTTTTTTAAGCAATCTGGGTTTTTGAAGAATTTTCCTAGATCTGTGTCTAAACCAGTATCACAGTCCAGTTTTTGAATGCTGTGGGTTTTCTCTATGGAAGTCAGAGGGGGGAAAACGGTCAACGCATAGGACACGTCTAGAACACCTTGCCGTTTTCACCCACATTGTAGTGGTATATGTGAAAGTACTATAAAAGGCCACGTTCAGACACGGAGTATTTGATGCAGGTTTTCTGTGTGGATTCCACGGCGAAAATCCATATTAAATAACTGTACAACATATGTGAATGGGACGGTTAAGACCAAAATCCACATGAAATTCGGGGAATGCTGCATATTTTGAAATCTGGAGCGTGCATTTTGTTGTTGCTGCGTAATAACTGCTGCGTCTGAACCTTGCCTAAAACTGGCCGTTCACTAAAAATTGTAGTCGGGCCAAAAATGATAATTTAGACCATTTTCTGCTGACTGTCGGAGCCTTTTTGTGACACGAACAAGCTTGAGAGATGTTGACCGCAGGCGGAAATCTATGGAAAAGTTGATCTGCCATGTTGGATTTTTCTCGGTCGTTGTTTATGCTAAACAACTGATCTGCATCCCATTAATAGAAGCCAAGACCACAGGTCAAGACAGAGGTCAATATATTGGTCTAACTTATAGCGTTGTCGTCCAGAACGATGACCTTCACAGACCAACCGTGAACGACAAGTCCTACAGAAAACGGCCGTCTCAAATCCCTAATGTATGGCCATATACAATCTGGAATATCTATCAAAACTTAGTAGCCCATAGCAGCCAATCAGATTCCAGCTCTCATTTTTCAGAGCCCCTGATTGGTTGCAATGACTGCTTCAGTCTTGATGAATCTCTTTTCTGTGTTGGCCAGGCCGAAAAAATTAGAGCTGGAGGTAATGGCGTTTCTATGATACGCGCGCCATAAACTCGTACAGAGTGTGATTATCTTCTGCTAAATGATGCCCTGTAATTACTCTTCTGACAACATCGTGAGCACTTTAATGTTCGGCCTATGGCCTCCGTAATCCGTTAAGAGCTTAATATCTGCGTTTCCACAGCTAAATAAAGCTTTCCAAGAAGAGGACTCGCTGGCTGTTATTTACTGCATCAGCATGCACTGGTTCCGGGAGTGGGAAGGCTTTGTAAAGGGCAAGGACGTTGGTAAGTGTGATTATTATGTTGTTTGATAATAGAAATAGAAAACGCGTTTTGCTGTGATCTCGCATTTCGTTCATGGACGGACGTGTCGCAAACATAAGCCACCATCCGAGGGAATAGGAAAAAAAAGTGCATTTTTACACTCGTTCGTTACATAAATCAATGTATCCGTAGGAAATACGACATTTTGTTGCAAAAGTGGTTGTTATAGGAAGCAATAGTATAGAGTAGTAGAGTTATTGGGTGTAGTGTACTATAGGGTAGACGGGGGCATATGCCCCATTTATTAGGCACTTGGGGGGGGGGGGGCTACAACAAGCCACTCTGGGTATTTAGATGCAGGGCTAGTGCAATGTGATATGTTATCAGGAGTCGGAATATTTACTAAAATCTAAATTGTGTTTGTTTTTGTGCAGATCCTCCTGGTGCAATTGATAATTCAAAAATAGCAGTCAGTAAGTGCGGACATATAACTCTGAAGCAAGGTGAGTGGCTTCTTACATATCGTTTTTAACTAAAGTCAATGTCTTTGCTGATACATTTTTCAATATATCTTTATAACGTTTGGAGCGTCGATTTTCTTATACAGAGATCCTGCATAGAAATAGTTTGATATAATTCTGGTTGGCTGCAGCCACCACTAGTGGGAGCTTTAGAGCTTACTGTATACTGTTTCATTCTATAATCTGTATGCAATGAGCTCCCCCTAGTGGTGGCTGCTGGCAGACAGATTTTAATTATTTAGCTATACGCCTTTGCAGTAGTTTGGAGTTCTGTATCCGAAAACAGAGCTCTGAACGTTTTATAACCATGAATTAAGAAATTAATCGGCACATATTTTTGGAGAATTCTACCTTGTACAGCAATGGTCTCCTACCTGCATCTCTCTAGCTGTTGATGAGATATTTGTTTGCTGTCAGTGAATGAAAAAAAATTGGTATACTCTCACAGATTGTAAAACCGTACATACCCAGTCCTGCTCTGAGCTCACTCCAGACTGATACATTGTAGCAAACTATCAAGAGAGATTTTTGCTGCGGCAGATGTATAAGCCCTATGCACACGACAGAGTGCCACTCGTGCCGTTTTTCACGGCACCCAACAGTCTTCACAAACCCGTTAACTTTAGTGGGTGAATCGGGTCAGTGAACACGGACCCAACTCTCTGATCCGTGGAAAGATAGGACATGTTCTATCTTTCCACATATCACGGACGGGACTCAAGTGGCACGCACGTTTGTTTGCATTAGTGCTTAAGCTCACATACCATTTGCCTGTCCTGGATACAATTGTACCCACCTATCAGCTGAGCTGCAATACCAGACACAGTCCACGAGTGGCACTGTTTCTGGGGAAAAAATGGCAAACATTTGCTCATTCATCGGCTGATCTTTGCTCTGTTTACCCAGGGCAATTATCCGAAACGATCGTTTTCATATAAACGCTCGTTCGTCCAATCATTGGCTCGTGTAAAAGTGTCCTTACACCCTTGATATCTCCTTCTTGAATATTTCACTTTGTGCTTTGTGAACTACAGGAGCAGATTCCGGACAGATATCAGAAGAAACCTGGCATTTTCTCCACTCCATCTACGGCGGCGGTCCCGAGATTACCCTAAGACAGACTGTCCCAGTGGCTAATTCTGAAGCCGAACAGTCGGAAGAGAAGATTGACGTGGAGACACGGAATGTATGATCCTCTTTATTGGCTCTAGCGTTACATCATCAGAGTCACTAATATATTTTTGTTTCTTCATTTTTACTGTTGAAATCCATTCCTTCCGTTCTATTCTACAATTAGACGGCGTTTATCGTTCTTTTTGGCTGCGAAATTTATGTCCTATTTATGTTTTCTAAGAGCGCGCGGGGCGAATCCAGAGTCTTTTTGTTTCAGATGACCCATGTAAATGTATTAAACTAAGTCTTTCTAATCTTCCTTTTAATCCTGCTGACTTATAAATAATAACCAAAGCCCCGAACCTGTCCTTGGCTTGGGAAAGTCGCATTACGTATGAGGTTGTGCATGTAATAGATTCTGCCATGCCTTGTAATCTATTCATTTGATTATACGAGTGTTCCCCAGCCCTATCCCTGCCCCATTGCCCTTCATCCCGCCACGTCAGGACCTAGTCAGCCGGGCTGGCCATGTGTGTAGAGACACAGATCTTGGGACCCCCCCTCTTTTATTTTTATTTTATATTATTTAAGTCATCGCACATTTTCTTGGAATGTGCCGAGCAATTGAGATACGCACTTATTCTCAAATAACTAGTAAAATCTATGCCTCTCTCGTTCCCTTTCACCCTTTAAAATAGTATTTTTCTATGTAGTAATAAATTTATGTCCGGATTAATAATAAAGTGACTCTGCTTACTTGTCAGGTTTTGGGGGGGCCCTACCATCCCATGAAAATAGAAGCAAATGAAGGAATCCCCAATTACCTGGTGGCTTTTATTTTTGATTATTGTATCGAATGTCTAACCTTGAGCCAAAATATGTTTTAGTGCACGGCATGCGCTGACATAAAAGAAGGAAAAAAATGGGTTTATTTTGATATTGATCTTAGTCGATGCTTGAAGAAGCGTTGTTTGTATATTTATAGAATTGAGTTTATTTTTTACTGGTTTTGAAATGTCGTTCTCCATAAGTAGAGATCTACTTAGGACCGAAAAGCACAGGTTCAGGAAGGTGTAAGGTGCCCAAGAGTGACTGCCCCTGTATAGAGGTCCTATTAAAATGGACCACCGTAGTATAAGACGGCACAGCGGAACCAGTCTGAAGTTTACCGGAAAGCACAACCCATCGTCGCCAGACACGTTTGTACAGAGGTTGGTGATTGTTACTGTTATAGAGTAGTTTGCACTTGTCTAGTTTCAGCATTTTAAAATAAAATATTATTACAATAATAATATTATTTACAACCCCCATAGCGGAGCACGGCACACTTGCTAGCGGAGCGCGGCACACTTGCTAGCGGAGCGCGGCACACTTGCTAGCGGAGCGCGGCACACTTGCTAGCGGAGCGCGGCACACTTGCTAGCGGAGCGCGGCACACTTGCTAGCGGAGCGCGGCACACTTGCTAGCGGAGCGCGGCACACTTGCTAGCGGAGCGCGGCACACTTGCTAGCGGAGCGCGGCACACTTGCTAGCGTTTTTTTTTGCATTATATGGAATGCACCTCTCTGACTCCTGTATGTTTTATTCTACATCAAAGCTGTCTGGGATTTCCATGTGCATTTCAGGAATATGAAAAAATAATATAGGGAATGAACTACCTAGCAGGATTGACCGCTTTGCGCAATCCTTTTTTGTTAGACGGCTACAATCTGTTGCGTTTCCCTGCAGCGCCACCGCAGGTGAAATTAGGCATTACACAGTTATTGAAAATAATGGGCAGTCTGTGTAACCTATGGGCCTGATTTGGTTTGGAGAGAGAGACTTTTTGTAGCCCCTCTCCTGCCAATGGATAAGGGTCTTGTATGGGGACCCCACTCTATTACCTAAAAATTCCCTAATAGGATGTGGGTTTCCTTAACCAGACAACCATCAGCGGTGGATGGGAGTTGAAGAAGCTAGATAATACTCCGAAGTAAAGCAGGGCAAGATAAAAAGTACCCAAAGGCAATGAGTTACAATAGAAAATTACAATGAAGTCGGCCATAGAAGGCTCTTCAGGACCAGTGATTGATCAGAAATGTTGTGTCGCTGGATCCTATGGATAAAAGGGGAAGATTCGGTGTACCAAATGAAGATTTTCTAATGTTAGAAAATCTATGGAATATTGAGCACTTCTAGTTAATGGGAACGCTCGATATCTCCCCTCCCCCACATAGCCTAATTCTTTCCTATTGTAAGGCTAAAAAAAAACCTGCACCGCATATGGCCTTCTTTCTTAAAGAGCACCTGTCACCTTTCTCTTTTATTGTACAAGTCAAAAGAACTTTTTTAAAAGATAAAAAACTTTGTAATTTGCACTGTTAAAACTACCAAGGATAAACTTTTTGTATTTTTGTATAGAAGACCTGGGTCTCTTTGACTTGAGATCTGGACAGCAGCCTTTATTTCCTTTCTAAACATTCACACAGGGCTAAAAAAAAAAAATGGCATTATTTCCGTGTCGGTCAGTAGAGAAGAAGCTGGACAGGGTCAGTGCTGCCACCACAGATCCCTATCAGCGCTAATGTATTCAAAGTGGCGACACCAATGGTGCTGAAAATAGTTCTGTATATATTATTTAAAGGAAAAAAAGCAAAATGGAGTCGTGGGCTGCTGTAAGCAATTACGATAAAAAAAAAGGCGACAAGTTCTCTTTAAATAAATATACGTTTCAGGTGCAGTAAGTGCCGTTTGCAGCGTCCTGACCTCAAATGTTTACATAGTGTACATGACGTGGCTTAGCTGACAGCATATACCTGGTGCCCATAGAATCGATAGGCAACCATGTAAACCCCCCCCCCCCCCCCCGTGATGTCTACTTAATATGCCATGTGGACCGGGGCTTTTCGTGGCATATTTACACATGGCTGCTGATTGTATCAATGTTTATAGAATGGGTGGAATTACTAATCTTTTATAATATACATTTAGATTAGTGGGCATCTCTGGTCAGAGCCCATGATGTTAGGGCATCTATAAGCACTACAAGTGATGATATAAGCTAGCGAGCTAGATTGAGCCCTATCAGCCAATCGGATCCAGAGAGGGGGCTCGACTGCTTCCAATATGTTTTTTAGCCGACTGGTTGGACTGTTTTTTGCATTGTGTAATTTGAACGAATCCTTTTTCAATCTTAAATAGCGCCCAATATTTTGAATATAACCGTATGTATGCCAGTGCAAAGGGAATAGCAAAGAATAGGACTTCTAGACCGGGGATCTCCATCCTGTGACTTTCCAGCTGTTGCAAAACTACAACTCCCAGTATGCCCTAACAAGCCATTTTGTAAGTTGTACTGTCACTGCAGCTGTAGAGCCACAGGTTAGAAACCACTGATATGGACCATCAATACACCATCTGTAGGATTAATGGAGAACTCGGCATAGATAAAAAACAGAAGTTGTCAGATGTCACTGACCGGTCTGCAATAGACTATTTCCATCTATTAGATGCCCATAAATGATGTAGTAAATGCTTATTGTGCCAACTAAACTGCAACCTAAAATGTGAAGACCATCGTCCTGTAATCCGTGATCTCCAACCCTCTTTAACTGTTGCAAAACTACAACACCCAGCATGCCCTGACAGCCACAGGTTAAAGACTGCTGCTGTAGATTAAGCTTCATCACAGTGTCAGGTGGCTGCAGATCAGCCTATGCAAGTAGAGATTAGAGTTGTCACCTCGTCATATATAATCGATTATAATGACGTTCTATTTTAAGCCAGATTTCCAGGGACGGGCAGCATTAAATGGGTTTGCGCTTCTTACACGTCATAAAAGAAATATGGACTTTTTTTCTCTCCATATTATATAGAAGGTGCTCTGTATTATCTTGACTTTTTCAAGACCTTGTGCCACAAGAAGCTTGTAGGCCCTGCATTATGTATATATTGTGCACAAATACATGTCTTCTAATAATGTCCAATGCTAGATGCCCATAGTTCATAGTGGACCTTAACCCACCTTAAAGAAACGTCTTGCTATGTACAGTACATGCTATAGGTACAGGAGAAAAGGGAGTCTACGAAGGGCGCTGCTACACTCGGGATAAGATACAGACCCGTGAACAGTAGTAAGTCACGTATGCAGTTGAAGTAAGTATCAAGGTTTATTGTAGATGACACGGCTACGCGTTTCAATGCCGCATCGGCATCTTCATCAGGCCATAACGGTGCGGCATTGAAACGCGTAGCCTTGTCATCTACAATAAACCTTGATACTTCAACTGCATACGTGACTGGGTAACCTGCACTATGTGGCGCCGCGGTTTTTGTTCCATTTCTTCTATGTACAGTACATGAAATTCTCCGGGTTTTCCAGTTCTGCAGGGAGTATTGAGCTGGTTGGGAGAACCTACCCTCTGCCACCTAAACATGACCACTACCATAGATGTGATGCCCCAGGTTACCAGCATTTCATTGTAAGATCTGCTGGGAGTCCTGGACAACGGGTCGTCTCAAAATGTATCCCCTCTGTAACTTGTCCTTTCTATTGCACAGATGCGAATCATTGAATGGCTAGATGTGATTGTTAGCATGTTGTGAATGTTAGTTTTTAATTATTTAATTGCTCATTGTAAATTAAATCGTCAATAAAGAAGGACAAGTTTAATTGCATGTCGTGTAATTTATATGTGCATGACCAATTACATGGGCAGTCCCTCTGCCTGGACTGGGGGAGGGGTGGCCTTCTGCACTTATACATCACATACATTGGTATTGATGATGAGGGCATCTGCAAAGTCTTTGTATGGAGTAATTATTTTTTTTTTTCTTCATTCTTAAAAGTAGGTGAACATTAGAAGTACCACAAGTACGATCATTCAGGACGATGCAAAAATGAGCTACTTATGGTCCTTTTACACCATTAAACCAGCGCCAATCGACAATACAGCAATGATTGACCGTACGGGGACGAATGATTTTTAGTACGGTTATTCGTCCACATACGTTTTACATCCTCTCGGCAGCACATCACGTTTACACAGGGAGATGTGCTGCCGACTAGTGACCATTTTTCTAGCCGCATAAAAGATCTGATCAGTCAACGAACGAGCGTTTACTCATTCATGGGCTGATCGCTCCCCTTTTTACACAGCTCAGTGATCGGGAACAAGCGTTTGTCATTTTAGCAGTCAGGGTCACTGTTTGCAGCAGCTTGAAGCTCTGAATAAGGCCAGGACCTTATTAGTATCACGATAGCGCGCAGGTTTTTTTTTTTCCATAACAAAACATTTAATCCGCCGCAGCGATCCTGTGATTTTACCCAGACACTGTGGAGCCCTAGCCCTATATAGGATGGAGTCTTAGGTCAATTGGATATGGCAAATGTATGAAGCATTGATTTGGGCCTTCCATCTCTCCCAAACTAATAGCGATGTTACTGTGTACAGGGCAAATATTTGGGAATTTAAACGGTTTGTGCTGATTTATCACTCTTGGAAGCCATGCCGCCCGGTCTGCAAAGTCTTCTCCCCACCCCTCTGCTCCCGTCTAGGAAATGGCCGACTTCCCTGGTTCATGCGGCAGTCCATATGACCGCTGCAGCCTGTGATTGGCTGCAGCGGTCACATGGGATGAAACGTCATCCCGGGAGGCCGGACTGGAGGAAGAAGCAGGGAGTTCTGGGTAAGTTAACTTTTAATACTATTAACTCTAGCGGTAGTCACTGTCCCGGGTGCTGAGAGTTACTGCCGATCAGTTAACTCTTTCGGCACCCTGGACAGTGACTATTCCCTGAAGTTGCCTAGCAACGCTCCCGTAATTATGGGTGCACACACACGTAGCCACCCGTAATTACGGGAGCCCCATAGACTTCTATGGGCCTGCCTGTGCCGTAATTATGGGCTGAAATAGGACATGTTCCATATTTTTCAACGGCCCGGGCACCTTCCCGTAAGCAAACGGGAGGGTACCCGTGGCCAATAGAAGTCTATGGGCCCGTAATTACGGGCGTTTTTACGTTCGTGTGCATGGGGCCTAACACTGTTCAATCCGTGTCAGATTGTATAGGGACATGCCCTGTTGACAAGGGAAATGGGAATGCCTAGTTCTTAATGCATTTGTACTTTTCCGGGAGGAATAACAGAGGAATGGCACAATGCAAAGTACTATGATATGGTTATACAGCATTTTATTTCATGGAGCATGCAAGGATTTACTAAGAGACATGTCAGGAGAGGTGACAGGCCATCTTTATACCCTTTAGGTTCTGTCGTTCTTTTGGGTGAATATACTTTTTGTACAGACAGGAGGTAAGTTTTGGGTAATTATCTTTTTGAAGTTTGAAACCACAACCAATAAGGCGGGTGCCGTAAGGGATAGCGTAGGGCAACAGGATGATGTGGTGGCACTTGGAGTCCATGATTCCTCTGATTTTTGGTAAATCACCAACCGCACCACCTCCGGATTATAATTCGCATCACCATTCCCAGATTATAATGAAACCTCCTCCATGCTTGACTGGGCTGAATGTAGCTGGAAACATGCGCTCATTTGTCGCACGATGAACTAACTTACCCTTCTTGGACCTAAACACTTCAAACTTCAATTTGCATGTAAAAATAACTTTCCTCCAGTGACTAGTGGCCCAGCTCCTGTTCTTGTTAGCCCACAACACCCTCTTCTTATTATTGATGATCGAGGCAATGATTTTGATGCTGCAACACATCCCGTCAAGCCACTGGCTACAAGGCGGCGCTTGACAGTCACGATTGATACGCTTTTCTTCCTCGTTTCCATCAGAGCAACACAGATCTGAAGAGACTAGTCCAGTCCTGAAACCGGTCGGACTCTTCTTATCATGTTTAAGGCTTGGTTTACACCTGCACCGTGACGTTCCGTTGTTCTCTGTCAGAGGAGCAGAACAAAGGAATAACGGAAGCAATGCTTCTGTTGCACAACGGACACCGCCGACGGAACCCATTGAGTTAAATGGATTTCGTTGGCTTTCGAATAGGTGTTCGTGATTTCACCAGACACAATAGCGCAGAATGCTGCGCTATTGTCTCTGGTAATCCCTGCCGGAACCTCCATCGCATATGTGAAAGAAGCCTTAGCAACCTATGCTTTCCAAGCACTGTTCCAAGACTTCTATTTTATACCTCCTGCCCAAAGTGGAGCGCAGCGCCTCCGTAAATCCCACTATTTTTTCCTACAAGTATTCTACAGAAGTGTCATGTACTGATAAGACTGATCATACTGTACGTACTATGGCTGCACCCACGCTGAGACCCCCGTCCTAGTTGTAGGCACAATATGAATTGCTGACCTATTGCTATGATCTCGTCACCTGACTTGGAGTTCTGGTTAATGCTATTTCTTATACAATCAAAGCAAATTCTTAAGCGATTGAAATGCTTTTCCATCTACAATTTTGTTTTATCACATGGTGCGGGGTCATGTATAAGTTCTAGTACATACCATGTGTTGCTGACTTTGGCAACCAATCACATTCAAACAGGTATTTTGGAGGTGAAGGCGACATCACTATAACCTTTGGCTCTCCAGCTATGGGGAAACTACAACACGCCACTTGACCAGGCTCTCCGGGAACAATGGGCCGCAGCTTTCACTACTCTGGTTTTGGAAAACTAAGCCTACCTGTCTGTTTTCTCAAAGGGGCCATTCCCGGAATGCTGGAACCAAAAATCTAATCATATTGACTATCGAGTTTAAGTCCCTGTTCACATTGCGTTGGTGATCTGCGCTTAACATGTATATCAGCAAAAACTCCCAGTGTCCATACCAAGCGCATCCGTAGGTCTCCTTTAACCCAACTGAGCCCAAAAGAGTGTAGTACAGTCAGACATTTTCATAGGTTTGTGTAATAAGTTGTCCGCAGGGTATTCTGCAGTATTATATATTGAAGTCCCTGCCTGCCACAAGATCAACACACTCCTCTACTGCTGTCATTTCTATTCATTCATTGGCTACAGTGTCCTCTTCATGACACTGTCACATGCAACCCTGTCCTCGCTAATATAATCAGTAATGGAAAGGTCACTGTCTCTAACACGCATGCTCCTCTCCTGGTAAACAAATTGTCGATCCCAATCCCATTCATTAATAGAGTTGTCCAGCGAATAAAAATGCCATACTCACCTCACCCCTCCGCCGCCTGGTTATGTTTGTACAACATTTTGAGCGGTTTTAAAAATTGTTTTTATTTGCTGGACAATCCCTTTTAACTGCCTCTTCACATTCAGCTCTGTCTCATGAGTGGACAGGTCACTACCTCACACAAGATCAACACCCTCAACTCCTGCTGCTGTCACCTTCATCATCTGATTGGCTGCAGGATGTTTTAACCCCGTCCACTTCATGATATTGGCTGTCACACTTCAGCCCATACACAAAAAAAAGTTTCTTCTATCACCCTGTGCTATCCTCCCTGTAACACAGCACCCTTCTATCACACTGTCCTATCCTCCCTATAATACTGTACCCCATCTACTATCACTGTACTATCCTCCCTATAACACTGCACCCCCTTTCTATCACACTGAGCTATCCTCCCTATAACACAGCACCCCCTCTATCACAGCGTGCTATCCTCCCTGTAACACAGAACCCCATCTTTTAGCAAACTGTGCTCTTCCCTGTAACAGCCCCCCTCTTCTATCACACTGTGCTATCCTCCCTTTAAAACTGCACCCCTCTTCTATTACCCTGTGAAATCTTCCCTATGACACCACACCCCCTCTCCTATCAAACTGTGCTATCCTCCCTGTAACACAGCACCCCCTCTTCTATCCTCCCTATAACAGCACCCCCTCTTCTATCCTCCCTATAACAGCGCCCCCTCTTCTATCCTCCCTATAACACAGCACCCTCTTCTATCCTCCCTATAACACAGCACCTCCTCTTGTCACACTGTGCTATCCTCCCTATAACACAGCACCCCCTCTTCTATCCTCCCTATAACACAGCACCCCCTCTTCTATCCTCCCTATAACACAGCACCCCCTCTACTATCCTCCCTATAACACAACACCCCCTCTTCTATCCTCCCTATAACACAGCATCCCCTCTACTATCCTCCCTATAACACAGCACTGGTTCTGTCACACTGTGCTATCCTCCCTATAACACTGCACCCCTCTCCTATCCTCCCTATAACACTGCACCCCTCTCCTATCCTCCCTATAACACTGCACCCCTCTCCTATCCTCCCTATAACACTGCACCCCTCTCCTATCCTCCCTATAACACTGCACCCCTCTCCTATTACACTCTGCTATCCTCCCCTATAACACAGCACCACCTGCACTCCAATCCGCTGAGCACGTTCTCCATATCGGTAGTAGGTAATTTATTGACTTAGAAATGAGGCAGTGCAAGTTCTTCGAGCTCCAGCAGGCGTCGCTCTACTAAAAGCGGAAGTGGCGTCGGCGTGGAGGGGGCATCCGGCGAGTGTGCAGCGGCCTGGCTCCCCGATGTGGATCCGGTGATCAGCGGGTACCAGACAGGTGAGAGCCGCCGGCACACGGCCACTTCCTGTCATACATAGCAACGCGCTGGCCACTCCTCCATGTCAGGAAAACGTTATGGGGTTGACTCTGTGAGGAGCTCCATAGTGTACAGTGCTGTATAATGAGAGGAGCTCCATAGTGTACAGTGCTGTATAATGAGAGGAGCTCCATAGTGTACAGTGCTGTATACTGAGAGAGGAGCTCCATAGTGTACAGTGCTGTATAATGAGAGGAGCTCCATAGTGTACAGTGCTGTATAATGAGAGGAGCTCCATAGTGTACAGTGCTGTATAATGAGAGGAGCTCCATAGTGTACAGTGCTGTATAATGAGAGGAGCTCCATAGTGTACAGTGCTGTATAATGAGAGGAGCTCCATAGTGTACAGTGCTGTATAATGATAGAGGAGCTCCATAGTGTACAGTGCTGTATACTGAGAGGAGCTCCATAGTGTACAGTGCTGTATAATGAGAGGAGCTCCATAGTGTACAGTGCTGTATACTGAGAGGAGCTCCATAGTGTACAGTGCTGTATAATGAGAGGAGCTCTATAGTGTACAGTGCTGTATAATGAGAGGAGCTCCATAGTGTACAGTGCTGTATAATGAGAGGAGCTCCATAGTGTACAGTGCTGTATAATGAGAGGAGCTCCATAGTGTACAGTGCTGTATAATGAGAGGAGCTCTATAGTGTACAGTGCTGTATAATGAGGAGCTCCATAGTGTACAGTGCTGTATAATGAGAGGAGCTCCATAGTGTACAGTGCTGTATAATGAGAGGAGCTCCATAGTGTACAGTGCTGTATAATGAGAGGAGCTCCATAGTGTACAGTGCTGTATACTGAGAGAGGAGCTCCATAGTGTACAGTGCTGTATACTGAGAGGAGCTCCATAGTGTACAGTGCTGTATAATGAGAGGAGCTCCATAGTGTACAGTGCTGTATAATGAGAGGAGCTCCATAGTGTACAGTGCTGTATACTGAGAGGAGCTCCATAGTGTACAGTGCTGTATAATGAGAGGAGCTCCATAGTGTACAGTGCTGTATAATGAGAGGAGCTCCATAGTGTACAGTGCTGTATAATGAGAGGAGCTCCATAGTGTACAGTGCTGTATAATGAGAGGAGCTCCATAGTGTACAGTGCTGTATAATGAGAGGAGCTCCATAGTGTACAGCGCTGTATAATGAGAGGAGCTCCATAGTGTACAGTGCTGTATAATGAGAGGAGCTCCATAGTGTACAGCGCTGTATAATGAGAGGAGCTCCATAGTGTACAGTGCTGTATAATGAGAGGAGCTCCATAGTGTACAGTGCTGTATAATGAGAGGAGCTCCATAGTGTACAGTGCTGTATACTGAGAGGAGCTCCATAGTGTACAGTGCTGTATAATGAGAGGAGCTCCATAGTGTACAGTGCTGTATAATTAGAGGAGCTCCATAGTGTACAGCGCTGTATAATGAGAGGAGCTCCATAGTGTACAGTGCTGTATACTGAGAGGAGCTCCATAGTGTACAGCGCTGTATAATGAGAGGAGCTCTATAGTGTACAGCGCTGTATACTGAGAGGAGCTCCATAGTGTACAGCGCTGTATACTGAGAGGAGCTCCATAGTGTACAGTGCTGTATACTGAGAGGAGCTCCATAGTGTACAGTGCTGTATAATGAGAGGAGCTCCATAGTGTACAGTGCTGTATAATGAGGAGCTCCATAGTGTACAGTGCTGTATAATGAGGAGCTCCATAGTGTACAGTGCTGTATAATGAG
Organism: Rhinoderma darwinii; assembly: GCF_050947455.1. NCBI lineage: Eukaryota > Metazoa > Chordata > Amphibia > Anura > Rhinodermatidae > Rhinoderma > Rhinoderma darwinii. Next base: position 17,702,916 of record NC_134693.1, on the reverse strand, counting down.
GAGCTCCATAGTGTACAGTGCTGTATACTGAGAGGAGCTCCATAGTGTACAGTGCTGTATAATGAGAGGAGCTTCATAGTGTACAGTGCTGTATAATGAGAGGAGCTCCATAGTGTACAGTGCTGTATACTGAGAGGAGCTCCATAGTGTACAGCGCTGTATAATGAGAGGAGATCTATAGTGTACAGTGCTGTATACTGAGAGGAGCTCCATAGTGTACAGTGCTGTATACTGAGAGGAGCTCCATAGTGTACAGTGCTGTATAATGAGAGAGGAGCTCCATAGTGTACAGTGCTGTATAATGAGAGAGGAGCTCCATAGTGCACAGTGCTGTATAATGAGAGGAGCTCCATAGTGCACAGTGCTGTATAATGAGAGGAGCTCCATAGTGTACAGTGCTGTATAATGAGAGGAGCTCCATAGTGTACAGCGCTGTATAATGAGAGGAGCTCCATAGTGTACAGTGCTGTATAATGAGAGGAGCTCCATAGTGTACAGTGCTGTATAATGAGAGGAGCTCCATAGTGTACAGTGCTGTATAATGAGAGGAGCTCCATAGTGTACAGTGCTGTATAATGAGAGGAGCTCCATAGTGTACAGTGCTGTATAATGAGAGGAGCTCCATAGTGTACAGTGCTGTATAATGAGAGGAGCTCCATAGTGTACAGTGCTGTATAATGAGAGGAGCTCCATAGTGTACAGTGCTGTATAATGAGAGGAGCTCCATAGTGTACAGTGCTGTATAATGAGAGAGGAGCTCCATAGTGTACAGTGCTGTATAATGAGAGAGGAGCTCCATAGTGTACAGTGCTGTATAATGAGAGAGGAGCTCCATAGTGTACAGTGCTGTATAATGAGAAGAGCTCCATAGTGTACAGTGCTGTATAATGAGAGAGGAGCTCCATAGTGCACAGTGCTGTATAATGAGAGGAGCTCCATAGTGTACAGTGCTGTATACTGAGAGGAGCTCTATAGTGTACAGTGCTGTATAATGAGAGGAGCTCCATAGTGTACAGCGCTGTATAATGAGAGGAGATCTATAGTGTACAGTGCTGTATACTGAGAGGAGCTCCATAGTGTACAGTGCTGTATACTGAGAGGAGCTCCATAGTGTACAGTGCTGTATACTGAGAGGAGCTCCATAGTGTACAGTGCTGTATAATGAGAGGAGCTCCATAGTGTACAGTGCTGTATAATGAGAGGAGCTCCATAGTGTACAGTGCTGTATAATGAGAGGAGCTCCATAGTGTACAGTGCTGTATAATGAGAGAGGAGCTCCATAGTGTACAGTGCTGTATAATGAGAGGAGCTCCATAGTGTACAGTGCTGTATAATGAGAGGAGCTCCATAGTGTACAGTGCTGTATAATGAGAGGAGCTCCATAGTGTACAGTGCTGTATAATGAGGAGCTCCATAGTGTACAGTGCTGTATACTGAGAGAGGAGCTCCATAGTGTACAGTGCTGTATACTGAGAGGAGCTCCATAGTGTACAGTGCTGTATAATGAGGAGCTCCATAGTGTACAGTGCTGTATAATGAGAGGAGCTCCATAGTGTACAGTGCTGTATACTGAGAGAGGATCTCCATAGTGTACAGTGCTGTATACTGAGAGAGGAGCTCCATAGTGTACAGTGCTGTATACTGAGAGGAGCTCCATAGTGTACAGTGCTGTATAATGAGAGGAGCTCCATAGTGTACAGTGCTGTATACTGAGAGAGGAGCTCCATAGTGTACAGTGCTGTATACTGAGAGAGGAGCTCCATAGTGTACAGTGCTGTATAATGAGAGGAGCTCCATAGTGTACAGTGCTGTATACTGAGAGAGGAGCTCCATAGTGTACAGTGCTGTATAATGAGAGGAGCTCCATAGTGTACAGTGCTGTATACTGAGAGGAGCTCCATAGTGTACAGTGCTGTATACTGAGAGGAGCTCCATAGTGTACAGTGCTGTATACTGAGAGGAGCTCCATAGTGTACAGTGCTGTATACTGAGAGGAGCTCCATAGTGTACAGTGCTGTATAATGAGAGGAGCTCCATAGTGTACAGTGCTGTATAATGAGAGGAGCTCCATAGTGTACAGTGCTGTATAATGAGGAGCTCCATAGTGTACAGTGCTGTATAATGAGGAGCTCCATAGTGTACAGTGCTGTATACTGAGAGGAGCTCCATAGTGTACAGTGCTGTATACTGAGAGAGGAGCTCCATAGTGTACAGTGCTGTATAATGAGAGAGGTGCTCCATAGTGTACAGTGCTGTATAATGAGAAGAGCTCCATAGTGTACAGTGCTGTATAATGAGAGAGGAGCTCCATAGTGCACAGTGCTGTATAATGAGAGGAGCTCCATAGTGTACAGTGCTGTATACTGAGAGGAGCTCTATAGTGTACAGTGCTGTATAATGAGAGGAGCTCCATAGTGTACAGCGCTGTATACTGAGAGGAGCTCTATAGTGTACAGTGCTGTATACTGAGAGGAGCTCCATAGTGTACAGTGCTGTATACTGAGAGGAGCTCCATAGTGTACAGTGCTGTATAATGAGAGGAGCTCCATAGTGTACAGTGCTGTATAATGAGAGGAGCTCCATAGTGTACAGTGCTGTATAATGAGAGGAGCTCCATAGTGTACAGTGCTGTATAATGAGAGGAGCTCCATAGTGTACAGTGCTGTATACTGAGAGAGGAGCTCCATAGTGTACAGTGCTGTATAATGAGAGAGGAGCTCCATAGTGTACAGTGCTGTATAATGAGAGGAGCTCCATAGTGTACAGTGCTGTATAATGAGAGGAGCTCCATAGTGTACAGTGCTGTATAATAAGAGAGGAGCTCCATAGTGTACAGTGCTGTATAATGAGAGGAGCTCCATAGTGTACAGTGCTGTATAATGAGAGGAGCTCCATAGTGTACAGTGCTGTATAATGAGGAGCTCCATAGTGTACAGTGCTGTATAATGAGGAGCTCCATAGTGTACAGTGCTGTATAATGAGAGGAGCTCCATAGTGTACAGTGCTGTATAATGAGGAGTTCCATAGTGTACAGTGCTGTATAATGAGGAGCTCCATAGTGTACAGTGCTGTATAATGAGGAGCTCCATAGTGTACAGTGCTGTATAATGAGAGAGGAGCTCCATAGTGTACAGTGCTGTATAATGAGAGGAGCTCCATAGTGTACAGTGCTGTATAATGAGAGGAGCTCCATAGTGTACAGTGCTGTATAATGAGGAGCTCCATAGTGTACAGTGCTGTATAATGAGGAGCTCCATAGTGTACAGTGCTGTATAATGAGGAGCTCCATAGTGTACAGTGCTGTATAATGAGAGGAGCTCCATAGTGTACAGTGCTGTATAATGAGGAGCTCCATAGTGTACAGTGCTGTATAATGAGAGGAGCTCTATAGTGTACAGTGCTGTATAATGAGGAGCTCCATAGTGTACAGTGCTGTATAATGAGAGAGGAGCTCCATAGTGTACAGTGCTGTATAATGAGAGGAGCTCCATAGTGTACAGTGCTGTATAATGAGGAGCTCCATAGTGTACAGTGCTGTATAATGAGGAGCTCCATAGTGTACAGTGCTGTATAATGAGAGGAGCTCCATAGTGTACAGTGCTGTATAATGAGAGGAGCTCCATAGTGTACAGCGCTGTATAATGAGAGGAGATCCATAGTGTACAGTGCTGTATAATGAGGAGCTCCATAGTGTACAGTGCTGTATAATGAGGAGCTCCATAGTGTACAGTGCTGTATAATGAGGAGCTCCATAGTGTACAGTGCTGTATACTGAGAGGAGCTCCATAGTGTACAGCGCTGTATAATGAGGAGCTCCATAGTGTACAGTGCTGTATAATGAGGAGCTCCATAGTGTACAGTGCTGTATAATGAGAGAGGAGCTCCATAGTGTACAGTGCTGTATACTGAGAGAGGAGCTCCATAGTGTACAGTGCTGTATAATGAGAGGAGCTCCATAGTGTACAGCGCTGTATAATGAGAGGAGATCCATAGTGTACAGTGCTGTATAATGAGGAGCTCCATAGTGTACAGTGCTGTATAATGAGGAGCTCCATAGTGTACAGTGCTGTATACTGAGAGGAGCTCCATAGTGTACAGCGCTGTATAATGAGGAGCTCCATAGTGTACAGCGCTGTATAATGAGAGGAGCTCTATAGTGTACAGTGCTGTATAATGAGGAGCTCCATAGTGTACAGCGCTGTATAATGAGGAGCTCCATAGTGTACAGTGCTGTATAATGAGAGGAGCTCCATAGTGTACAGTGCTGTATAATGAGGAGCTCCATAGTGTACAGTGCTGTATAATGAGGAGCTCCATAGTGTACAGCGCTGTATACTGAGAGGAGCTCCATAGTGTACAGTGCTGTATAATGAGAGGAGCTCTATAGTGTACAGTGCTGTATAATGAGAGGAGCTCCATAGTGTACAGTGCTGTATACTGAGAGGAGCTCCATAGTGTACAGTGCTGTATAATGAGGAGCTCCATAGTGTACAGTGCTGTATAATGAGGAGCTCCATAGTGTACATTTGAAAGCTGCAACGATTTCCTGTAAAACCGCGTGTTGGTGAGGGTTTTGGGCGCATCGCGGTCTCACCTCACCTCAGCCGGACAGGGACAACTATATGTTTCCCTACCTTTACTCTAGGGCTACAAGTCGACTTTGACCAGGACACAGGTATGATGGATAATAATACAATTATCACAGCCAAAGTCACTATGTCGCTGTGTAGCTGTAAAGTCTGGCTGCTTGGACCCGCAGAGAACATTAGACAATGAAACCGCTGAGCAAGTATTGGGAATTGATAAATCCTTAGGGTATGTTCACACGCTTAATAAAAAACGTCTGAAAATACAGAGCTGTTTTCAAGGGAAAACCGCTCCTGATTTTCAGACGTTTTTTGAGCAACTTGCGTTTTTCGCAGCGTTTTTTACGGCCGTTTTTGGAGCTGTTTTCAATAGAGTCTATGAAAAACGGCTCCAAAAACGTCCCAAGAAGTGACATTCACTTCTTTTGACGAGCCGTCATTTTACGCGCCGTATTTTGACAGCGACGCGTAAAATAAAGGCTCGTCTGAAAACACTGCGTGTGAACATACCCTAAGGCCTGCGCAAAAGGCACTTAACAGCTCCGTGTGGCCTCAGCATATGACGCGCGGCTGCGTGATTTTCGCGCAGCCGCCATCATAATGACACTCCATTTGGATGTTTGTAAACAGAAAAGCACGTGGTGCTTTTCTGTTTTCATTCATCCTTTTCACAGCTGTTGCGCGAATCACGCTGGTCGCACGGAAGTGCTTCCATGCGGCATGCGTGGTTTTCACGCACCCATTGACTTCAATGGGTGCGTGATGCGTGAAAAACGCCCAAGGATCGGACATGTCGTGACTTTTTGTGCGGACTTACGCTGAGTAAAAATCACGCACATGTCTGCACGGCCCCATAGACTAATATAGGTCCGTGCGATGCGCGTGAAAATCGCACGCGTTGCACGGACGTATATCCCGTTCGTCTGAATAAGGCCTAAGGGTAAGGTTCCACCTAGTGGCAACCGCATGCGAAACCACGTCCACATGCAGTGGGGAATGGCTGTAAGATCTTGGCAGTAATATCCAGCAAAATCCTCTGGCCATTCGCAACCGCATGTAGGCATGGTTTTGGCCGTATGTGGCCGCTGCTAGGTGGGACCGTACTTTTACTGCGAAGAAAAACAACCGCAAAATCCCGTCCTGGCCTGGATCTCATTCCACAAAATTGACTTTCTTTTACTTACTTGGGTCCCGTTCACATGTTCCAGTTACACGCGGGTTTCTGTGAAGAAATGTGCATGAAATCCGCCTCCCATTCACTTCAAGACTGTAGCCATTGAGACAGATAGGTCTGCGTAGGTGCTGCGTACCAACCTGGCAAAATATTTGTAATCCAGACTATTTGCTGCATACAGAGATTAGTTATCTTTTTTTTATTCTAGATGCATTGGATAAATACTAAATTGGTTGAAAAAGTTGATATAACGAATGTGAGGTTGCCCAATGGGTACCTGTAACTGCCCATCACATGACTCCAAGTAGCCCGGGCTGTACTCCCCACTGAGGTCACTGCATGCTCTTCTGCTGTTTGGGTATGAACCTGAGGCTGTATATGACATCAGGGTGCCGACCCTTATTGTTTACACACAGTGGATTTGTGCTGTGGTTTTGTTACTTTCTTTCATTATGTCATTTCTAGGTGGAGGATACTTTGTATCTTATGTTTTGGCATAACTTATATAGTTTTTTTCTGTCAAAGAAAAAGTTCTTATTGCCTAAAGCAGGGAGATCCCATGTTTTCTTGCAGTACAGAAGGCATACATGCTTGTGGTGCCCCTGGGGTCACGACTTGGGTTCCCCACTGTGGCATACATGACTAGAGTGGGTCCTTGCATGGGGATGAAAGCACAAAAGAATTTTGGCAATCCTTTTTTTAGAACTAAATACATAATGATTATACTAATGATCATTTTCATTTTATTTTGTTTATGGTGTTAGGCGGGACATAATACTGTACATTATACTGCTCCCCTGTACATTATACTGCTCCCTGTACATTATACTGCTCCCCTGTACATTATACTGCTCCCCTGTACATTATACTGCTCCCGCTGTACATTATACTGCTCCCCTGTACATTATACTGCTCCCGCTGTACATTATACTGCTCCTCCTGTACATTATACTGCTCCCCTGTACATTATACTGCTTCCCCTGTACATTATACTGCTCCCCTGTACATTATACTGCTCCCCTGTAGATTATACTGATCCCCTGTACATTATACTGCTCCCCTGTACATTATACTGCTCCCCTGAACATTATACTGCTCCTCCTGTATATTATACTGCTCCTCCTGTACATTATACTGCTCCTACTGTGCATTATACTGCTCCCCTGTACATTATACTGCTCCCCTGTACATTATACTGCTCCCCTGTACATTATACTGCTCCCCCTGTACATTATACTGCTCCCCTGTACATTATACAGCTCCCCTGAACATTATACTGCTCCTCCTGTATATTATACTGCTCCTCCTGTGCATTATACTGCTTCCCCTGTACATTATACTGCTTCCCCTGTACATTATACTGCTTCCCCTGTACATTATACTGCTCCCCCTGTACATTATACTGCTCCCCTGTACATTATACTGCTCCCCTGTACATTATACTGCTCCCCCTGTACATTATACTGCTCCCCTGTACATTATACTGCTTCCCCTGTACATTATACCTGTACTGTACATTATACTGCTCCTCCTGTATATTATACCTGTACTGTGCATTATACTGCTGCCCCTGTACATTATACTGCTTCCCCTGTACATTATACCTGTACTGTACATTATACTGCTCCCCTGTATATTATACCTGTACTGTGCATTATACTGCTGCCCCTGTACATTATACTGCTGCCCCTGTACATTATACTGCTCCCCCTGTACATTATACTCTGCCCCTGTACATTATACTGCTCCCCCTGTACATTATACTGCTCCCCTGTACATTATACTGCTTCCCCTGTACATTATACTGCTCCCCTGTACATTATACTGCTGCCCCTGTATATTATACTGCTGCCCCTGTATATTATACTGCTCCCCCTGTACATTATACTGCTCCCCCTGTACATTATACTGCTCCCCCTGTACATTATACTGCTCCCCTGTAAATTATACTGCTCCCCCTGTACATTATACTGCTTCCCCTGTACATTATACTGCTCCCCCTGTACATTATACTGCTTCCCCTGTACATTATACCTGTACTGTACATTATACTGCTTCCCCTGTACATTATTCTGCTTCCCCTGTACATTATACCTGTACTGTACATTATACTGCTTCCCCTGTACATTATACTGCTTCCCCTGTACATTATGCTGCTCCCCCTGTATATTATACTGCTTCCCCTGTACATTATACTGCTCCTCCTGTATATTATACCTGCACTGTACATTACACTCTGCCCCTGTACATTACACTCTGCCCCTGTACATTATATTCTGCCCCTGTACATTATATTTTGCCCCTGTACATTATATTCTGCCCCTGTACATTATATTCTGCCCCTGTACATCACACTCTGCCCCTGTACATTATACTCTGCCCCTGTACATTATATTCTGCCCTGTACATTATATTCTGCCCCTGTACATTATATTCTGCCCCTGTACATTATACTGCTCCCCTGTACATTATACTGCTCCCCCAGTACATTATACTGCTCCTCCTGTACATTATACTGCTCCCCTGTACATTATACTGCTTCCCCTGTACATTATACTGCTCCCCCTGTACATTATACTGCTCCCCCTGTACATTATACTGCTCCCCTGTACATTATACTGCTCCCCCTGTACATTATACTGCTCCCCCTGTACATTATACTGCTCCCCTGTACATTATACTGCTTCCCCTGTACATTATACTGCTTCCCCTGTACATTATACTGCTCCCCTGTACATTATACTGCTCCCCTGTACATTATACTGCTCCCCCTGTACATTATACTGCTCCCCCTGTACATTATACTGCTCCCCCTGTACATTATACTGCTTCCCCTGTACATTATACTGCTCCCCTGTACATTATACTGCTCCCCTGTACATTATACTGCTCCTCCTGTACATTATACTGCTCCCCTGTACATTATACTGCTTCCCCTGTACATTATACTGCTTCCCCTGTACATTATACTGCTTCCCCTGTACATTATACTGCTCCCCTGTACATTATACTGCTCCCCTGAACATTATACTGCTCCTCCTGTGCATTATACTGCTTCCCCTGTACATTATACTGCTTCCCCTGTACATTATACTGCTCCCCCTGTATATTATACTGCTCCCCTGTACATTATACTGCTCCCCCTGTACATTATACTGCTCCCCCTGTACATTATACTGCTCCCCCTGTACATTATACTGCTCCCCTGTACATTATACTGCTCCCCTGTACATTATACTGCTCCCCTGTACATTATACTGCTCCCCCTGTACATTATACTGCTCCCCTGTACATTATACTGCTGCCCCTGTATATTATACTGCTCCCCCTGTACATTATACTGCTCCCCCTGTACATTATACTGCTCCCCTGTACATTATACTGCTCCCCTGTACATTATACTGCTCCACCTGTACATTATGCTGCTCCCCCTGTACATTATACCTGTACTGTACATTATACTGCTCCTCCTGTATATTATACCTGTACTGTACATTATACTGCTCCCCCTGTACATTATACTCTGCCCCTATACATTATACTGCTCCCCCTGTACATTATACTGCTTCCCCTGTACATTATACCTGTACTGTACATTATACTGCTTCCCCTGTACATTATACTGCTTCCCCTGTACATTATGCTGCTCCCCCTGTATATTATACTGCTTCCCCTGTACATTATACTGCTCCTCCTGTATATTATACCTGCACTGTACATTACACTCTGCCCCTGTACATTACACTCTGCCCCTGTACATTATATTTTGCCCCTGTACATTATATTTTGCCCCTGTACATTATATTTTGCCCCTGTACATTATATTCTGCCCCTGTACATTATATTCTGCCCCTGTACATCACACTCTGCCCCTGTACATTATACTCTGCCCCTGTACATTATATTCTGCCCCTGTACATTATATTCTGCCCCTGTACATTATACTGCTCCCCTGTACATTATACTGCTCCCCCAGTACATTATACTGCTCCTCCTGTACATTATACTGCTCCCCTGTACATTATACTGCTTCCCCTGTACATTATACTGCTCCCCCTGTACATTATACTGCTCCCCCTGTACATTATACTGCTCCCCCTGTACATTATACTGCTCCCCTGTACATTATACTGCTCCCCCTGTACATTATACTGCTCCCCCTGTACATTATACTGCTTCCCCTGTACATTATACTGCTTCCCCTGTACATTATACTGCTCCCCTGTACATTATACTGCTCCCCTGTACATTATACTGCTCCCCCTGTACATTATACTGCTCCCCCTGTACATTATACTGCTCCCCCTGTACATTATACTGCTCCCCCTGTACATTATACTGCTCCCCTGTACATTATACTGCTCCCCTGTACATTATACTGCTCCCCTGTACATTATACTGCTCCTCCTGTACATTATACTGCTCCCCTGTACATTATACTGCTTCCCCTGTACATTATACTGCTCCCCTGTACATTATACTGCTCCCCTGAACATTATACTGCTCCTCCTGTGCATTATACTGCTTCCCCTGTACATTATACTGCTTCCCCTGTACATTATACTGCTCCCCCTGTATATTATACTGCTCCCCTGTACATTATACTGCTCCCCCTGTACATTATACTGCTCCCCCTGTACATTATACTGCTCCCCCTGTACATTATACTGCTCCCCTGTACATTATACTGCTCCCCTGTACATTATACTGCTCCCCCTGTACATTATACTGCTCCCCTGTACATTATACTGCTCCCCCTGTACATTATACTGCTCCCCTGTACATTATACTGCTCCCCTGTACATTATGCTGCTCCCCCTGTACATTATGCTGCTTCCCCTGTACATTATACTGCTCCCCTGTACATTATACTGCTCCCCCTGTACATTATACTGCTCCCCCTGTACGTTATACTGCTCCCCCTGTACGTTATACTGCTCCCCTGTACATTATACTGCTCCCCTGTACATTATACTGCTGCCCCTGTACATTATACTGCTCCCCCTGTACATTATACTGCTTCCCCTGTACATTATACTGCTTCCCCTGTACATTATACTGCTCCACCTGTACATTATACTGCTCCCCCTGTACATTATACCTGTACTGTACATTATACTGCTCCTCCTGTATATTATACCTGTACTGTACATTATACTGCTCCCCCTGTACATTATACTCTGCCCCTATACATTATACTGCTCCCCCTGTACATTATACTGCTTCCCCTGTACATTATACCTGTACTGTACATTATACTGCTCCTCCTGTATATTATACCTGTACTGTGCATTATACTGCTCCCCCTGTACATTATACTCTGCCCCTGTACATTATACTGCTCCTCCTGTACATTATACTGCTCCCCCTGTACATTATACTGCTTCCCCTGTACATTATACTGCTCCCCCTGTACATTATACTGCTTCCCCTGTACATTATACCTGTACTGTACATTATACTGCTCTTCCTGTATATTATACCTGTACTGTGCATTATACTGCTGCCCCTGTACATTATACTCTGCCCCTGTACATTATACTGCTCCCCCTGTACATTATACTCTGCCCCTGTACATTATACTCTGCCCCTGTACATTATACTGCTCCTCCTGTATATTATACTGCTCCTCCTGTACATTATACTGCTTCCCCTGTACATTATACTGCTCCCCCTGTACATTATGCTGCTCCCCCTGTACATTATACTGCTCCTCCTGTATATTATACTGCTCCTCCTGTATATTATACTGCTCCTCCTGTATATTATACCTGTACTGTGCATTTTACTGCTGCCCCTGTACATTATACTGCTTCTCCTGTATATTATACCTGTACTGTACATTATACTGCTGCCCCTGTACATTACACTCTGCCCCTGTACATTACACTCTGCCCCTGTACATTATATTCTGCCCCTGTACATTATATTCTGCCCCTGTACATCACACTCTGCCCCTGTAGATTATACTCTGCCCCTGTACATTATACTCTGCCCCTGTACATTATACTCTGCCCCTGTACATTATACTCTGCCCCTGTACATTATATTCTGCCCCTGTACATTATATTCTGCCCCTGTACATTATACTGCTCCCCTGTACATTATACTGCTCCTCCTGTACATTATACTGCTCCCCCTGTACATTATACTGCTCCTCCTGTACATTATACCTGTCCTGTATATTATACTGCTCCTCCTGTACATTATACTGCTTCCCCTGTACATTATACTGCTTCCCCTGTACATTATACTGCTCCCCCTGTACATTATACTGCTCCTCCTGTACATTATACCTGTCCTGTATATTATACTGCTCCTCCTGTACATTATACTGCTTCCCCTGTACATTATACTGCTCCCCCTGTACAGTATACTGCTTCCCCTGTACATTATACTGCTTCCCCTGTACATTATACTGCTCCCCCAGTACATTATATTGCTCCTCCTGTACATTATACCTGTCCTGTACATTATACTGCTCCCCCTGTACATTATACTGCTCCCCCTGTACATTATACTTCTCCCCCTGTACATTCTACTGCTCCCCCTGTACATTATACTGCTTCCCCTGTACATTATACTGCTCCTCCTGTACATTATACTGCTCCCCCTGTACATTATACTGCTCCCCCTGTACATTATACTGCTCCTCCTGTACATTATACCTGTCCTGTATATTATACTGCTCCCCCTGTACATTATTATGCTCCCCTGTACATTATACTGCTCCCCCTATACATTATACCTGTACTTCAAATTATACTGCTTCCCCTGTACATTATACCTGTACTTCAAATTATACTGCTCCCCCTGTACATTATACTGCTCGTCCTATACATTATACTGCTCTTCCTGTATATTATACCTGTACATTATACTGCTCCTCCTGTATATTATACCTGTACTGTACATTCTACTGCTCCCCCTGTACATTATACTGCTCCTCCTGTACATTATACCTGTACTGTACATTATACTGCTCCCCCTGTACATTATAATGCTCCTCCTGTATATTATACTGCTCCTCCTGTACAGTATACCTGTCCTGTACATTATACTGCTCCCCCATTACATTATACTACTCCCCCTGTACATTATTCTGCTCCCCCTGTACATTATACTGCTCCCCCTGTACATTATACCTGTGCTGTGCATTATACTGCTCCTCCTGTGAATTATACTGCTCCCCCTGTACATTATACTGCTCCCCCTGTACATTATACTTCTCCTCCTGTATATTATACTGCTCTCCCTGTACATTATACTGCTCTCCCTGTACATTATACTGCTCCCCCTGTACATTATACTGCTCCTCCTGTGCATTATACTGCTCCCCCTGTACATTATACTGCTCTCCCTGTACATTATACTGCTCCTCCTGTGCATTATACCTGTGCTGTGAATTATACTGCTCCTCCTGTGCATTATACTGCTCCTCCTGTACATTATACTGCTCCTCCTGTATATTATACTGCTTCCCCTGTACATTATACTTCTCCTCCTGTAAATTATACTGCTCTCCCTGTACATTATACTGCTCCTCCTGTACATTATACTGCTCCTCCTGTGCATTATACTGCTCCTCCTGTACATTATACTGCTCTCCCTGTACATTATACTGCTCCTCCTGTACATTATACTGCTCCTCCTGTACATTATACTGCTCCTCCTGTACATTATACTGCTCCTCCTGTACATTATACTGCTCTCCCTGTACATTATACTGCTCCCCTGTACATTATACTGCTCCCCTGTACATTATACTGCTCTCCCTGTACATTATACTGCTCCCCTGTACATTATACTGCTCCTGTACATTATACTGCTCCTCCTGTACATTATACTGCTCCTCCTGTACATTATACTGCTCCTCCTGTGCATTATACTGCTTCCCCTGTACATTATACTGCTCCCCTGTATATTATACCTGTCCTGTACATTATACTGCTCTCCCTGTACATTATACTGCTCTCCCTGTACATTATACTGCTCCTCCTGTACATTATACTGCTCCTCCTGTACATTATACTGCTCCTCCTGTACATTATACTGCTCCTCCTGTACATTATACTGCTCCCCTGTACATTATACTGCTCTCCCTGTACATTATACTGCTCTCCCTGTACATTATACTGCTCCTCCTGTATATTATACTGCTCCTCCTGTACATTATACTGCTCCTCCTGTACATTATACTGCTCCTCCTGTACATTATACTGCTCTTCCTGTACATTATACTGCTCCCCTGTACATTATACTGCTTCCCCTGTACATTATACTGCTCCCCTGTACATTATACTGCTGCCCCTGTATATTATACTGCTCCCCCTGTACATTATACTGCTCCCCTGTACATTATACTGCCCCCCCCTGTACATTATACTGCTGCCCCTGTATATTATACTGCTCCCCCTGTACATTATACTGCTCCCCTGTACATTATACTGCTCCCTGTACATTATACTGCTCCCTGTACATTATACTGCCCCCCCTGTACATTATACTGCCCCCCCCCCTGTACATTATACTGCTGCCCCTGTACATTATACTGCTCCCCTGTACATTTTACTGCTCCTCCTGTGCATTATACTGCTTCCCCTGTACATTATACTGCTCCTCCTGTATATTATACTGCTCCTCCTGTACATTATACTGCTCCTCCTGTACATTATACTGCTCCTCCTGTACATTATACTGCTCCTCCTGTACATTATACTGCTCCTCCTGTACATTATACTGCTCCTCCTGTACATTATACTGCTCCTCCTGTACATTATACTGCTGCCCCTGTACATTATACTGCTCCCCTGTACATTTTACTGCTCCTCCTGTGCATTATACTGCTTCCCCTGTACATTATACTGCTCCTCCTGTATATTATACTGCTCCTCCTGTACATTATACTGCTCCTCCTGTACATTATACTGCTCCTCCTGTACATTATACTGCTCCTCCTGTACATTATACTGCTCCTCCTGTACATTATACTGCTCTCCCTGTACATTATACTGCTCCTCCTGTACATTATACTGCTCCTCCTGTACATTATACTGCTCCTCCTGTACATTATACTGCTCCTCCTGTACATTATACTGCTCCTCCTGTGCATTATACTGCTCCTCCTGTGCATTATACTGCTGCCCCTGTACATTATACTGCTCCCCTGTACATTTTACTGCTCCTCCTGTGCATTATACTGCTTCCCCTGTACATTATACTGCTCCTCCTGTACATTATACTGCTCCTCCTGTACATTATACTGCTCCCCCTGTACATTATACTGCTCCTCCTGTACATTATACTGCTCCTCCTGTACATTATACTGCTCCTCCTGTACATTATACTGCTCCCCTGTACATTATACTGCTCCTCCTGTATATTATACTGCTCCTCCTGTACATTATACTGCTCCTCCTGTACATTATACTGCTCCTCCTGTACATTATACTGCTCCTCCTGTACATTATACTGCTCCTCCTGTACATTATACTGCTCTCCCTGTACATTATACTGCTCCTCCTGTGCATTATACTGCTCCTGCTGTGCATTATACCAGTGCTGTGAATTATACTGCTCCTCCTGTATATTATACCTGTCCTGTACATTATACTGCGCCTCCTGTGCATTATACTGCTCCTCCTGTATATTATACCTGTACATTATACTGCTCCTCCTGTATATTATACCTGTACATTATATTGCTCCTGTACTGTACATTATACTGCTCCTGCTGTATATTATACCTGTACATTATACTGCTCCTGCTGTATATTATACCTGTACATTATACTGGTTCCTCTAGTCTGTTATTATCGCTCGCACATGTGCATTAGGTGTGATCAGGTGTTTTTTTTTAGCCCCGCCCACGTGGTGGGGGAAGCATGGCTATTGCCGTCTGGCTATACAGAGCGCAGCAGCAGCAGCTCCGGAAGGGGAGTAGTCTGTTTGACACACCCTCCTTGCGTGTGAGGCACCTCCCGCTTGGTAAAGCTGCCTTGATTATATTAGTCCGCATCAGTGGCGGGGGGAGGAGTCAGTTTCAGATTGTTGCTATGTGCGTCTTGGCCCCGCCTACTTCATAGTCTGTTTCTGTGTTGGTTACGTTACAGCGCACCAGGGGGAGGAGTCAGTGTGCTTGGTTCTATAGGTGTTTGGCTCCGCCCACTTAGTAGATCGTAGTTTATGTTGGTTATAGCACATCCCAGCAGGGAGGAGTCAGTATGAGATTATAGCTAGTATTCGCATGTTTTCCCCGCCCATCACTTCGGCGGAGCACGGCTGATGGCTTAGCTATATTTGAATAAGGGGAGGAATAAGTGTGAGATCGTTGCTATGCTCGTCTGCTCTCGCGAGGATTTCTTGTCTCTCGCGGGAACGTGATGGGAAGACATGTCCGGGGGAGTGAGGAGGGAGGTGAGAAGCGGGACCGGTGATAGGGAGGAGTGTGTATGTATAACACGGGTGTCACATGTCGGGACGGAGGGAGGGACGCGGGCTGAGGTGAGGAGTGACACCCGTGACACGACGTGCCCGCAATTAGGATGGAGGGGGCGTGGTCTCTGAAGGCTGTGGGCGGGGTCTGTGGTATGTAGTGTGTACATGGTGGGGGTTCTTTCTCTGTATAGTCACAGTGGTGTGTGGCACATGCTGCTGCAAGGGCTTACAATGATGGGGCTTGTAAAATATCCCTGTTAGAGGCCTCAGTGACTACATGGGGATATGCAGTGGTTTGCTACCAGGTGGGGGACATTTATGAAAACTTGAAAACAGAAAATCAGTCTTGTTGCCCATAGCAACCAATCACTGCTCTGCTTTAATTTCTTCTTGAAAGCTGTGCTGTGATTGGTTGCTATGGGAAACAGAATGTTATCATAAATCCCCCCCCCCATAGTGTTACACGGCAGACTTTCAACCATGTGGTACACGCCTGCACGAAGCGGTAACTAAAGGGGTCGTCCAGGATTAGAAAAACATGGCTACTGTCTTCCAAAAACAGCGCCACACCTGTTCATGGGTTGTGTCTGGTATTGCAGCTGAACTCCGTTAAAGTGAATGGGGCCAAGCTGCAATACCACGCACAGCCTGTTAACAGGTGTGGTGCTGTTTTTGGAAGAAAGCAGCCATGTTTTTTCTAATCAAGGACAAACCCTTTAATGCAATGTATGGCGAAGATCGTTCTTCTGTCGCAGTCTCCTATTGTAGGCCGTCTCTGTTATGGAGGCTTGCGCCATTATTATATGTGTACTGTTGCAGTATGACTGTAATGGGGGCACTGTGGTTGCCCAGTAAAGTAATGGGGGCACTGTGGCTGCCCAGTAAAGTAATGGGGGCACTGTGGCTGCCCAGTAAAGTAATGGGGGCACTGTGGCTGCCCAGTAAAGAAAAGGGGATAAAGCGATAAGCTTTGTTATGGGGGCATTGGGGCACTGCAAAAAAAATAAGTTGCTGAGGTGTTCACAGTGCGCCAACTACTTATGATACTTTCCTATCGTTAAAAGACTCGCCACCCTCTACAATAATAATTGCACGCATGCTCGGCTGTTTCCGCAATGCCCATAGAAGTGAATGGAGAGAGCCACGCACATACATGGACACCCCCACCCCCATGTGGCGGGTCTGTGGATATGCTGCTACACCGCGACCGCTACACACTTCAGATATAATCAAGACCGCGCAGCAGCACAGAGTATTTTGTGGTCAGCTGGGTAATTTATGATCATAGTCCTGGGATTGGGGGTGGGAGTATTTAACATTTCTTAGGTTCAGGATCACTCGGCTTATCTCTGTTGTGGATCACGTTCCTCCTGTATCGCCGCTGTGTAATAACGGCACAATCTCCTCGGACATGGACTTTCTGTGTCTCTTTGTGAGGCGCTGACTTTGCAGGGAAGTGAAATGTATCTGTGCCAACGTTTCTACTTCATGCACACGCTTTGCTGAAATGGCAGGAATGTAAATCTGTGATTGTGGTGCGTGAAATCCTGCAGCGGCCGAGCCGAGAGCAACAACCAGAACGACTGGAGTAATCGCTGGAAACTGGAGGAATGGATTTTATAAGTAGAGAAGTGACTGGAAACTGAAGAACCCGGGAGAGTCGAGTCAGACGTGAGATCTGTGCGGTCCGGTGCCAGGTGGTTTGTCAAAGGAGTTCTCTTACAGCGACAACCCCTGTGTATGCCCTATTAGAGCGTATGGATGCCAAAGAGGGGGGGGGGGGTTCCCTTCTTGGGGACCCCTTTCTATAGGTCTGTATGGAGGGAAATGTCTGGCCATACCCGGCTTCCACCTGCGATAATAGCTGATCGCTGGGTGTTTGAGAAGTCGGACCCATGGAGATCAGCTGGTCGCTGGTCCAGCTCTGCTTAATAAAGGGGGCCCCTTTAACTCAGCTGCTACATGTTTTCTAGTAGTATATGGGACTTAAAAAAAAAATGCAGATTATAGGATTTGCTGCATGTTTTTTGAAGGGTTGTACAGGATTAGCACAAAACGGTTATTTTCCTCCAGAGACAGCGCCACATATGTCCACAGGTTATGCGTGGTATTACAGCTCATGCCCCATTTACTTTCATGGAGTTGAGTTGCAGTACCAGACACAACCCATAAACAGGTGTGGCGCTGTTTCTAGAAGAATGCAGCCATGTTGTTCTAGTGGCCGTGCTTGGTATTGCAGGGATTGCGCTGCTGTGAGCTGCAGTACCTGGCACAGCCACTACCAACTGTACGGCACTGTGCCTGGTAAATGATGAAAGGTGCCAGGACTCGGATCACCAATGATCTGATATTGACGGTCTATTCCAGGAGTCCGCAACCATCGGCACTCTAGCTGTTGTGACGCTACAATTCCCAGCATGCCCTGATGGCCTTTTGCTGTAATAATAAAGCCTTTGGCTCAGGGCATGCTGGTTTATACAGTCGTGTAATAAATATAATGCTCTCACGGGCTCAGGTAATGTCTGGACGCGCGGCTTCTCCCGCCGCTAATCCTGTTATCCACAGAAGAATGTAAAGTTTCTCTGTAATGTTTGTATCGTGCCAGAAGTGTCCTGGATATGGACTTGTTTCTCCTTTATTTGCATGAGAATGTTTTATGGTTTATATTGACCTTTATTACAGGCAGGTCACCTCGTAAAAACATTAACCGCCGACGCCATTTTTAGTTTTTTCATTTTCGCTTTTTCCTCATCACCTTTTAAAAAGCCATAGCTTTTTTTATTTTTCGTCGACATTGCCGTATAAGATCTTGTATTTTGCCGGACGGGTTGTAGTTTTTAATCGCACCTTTTAAAGTAAGGGCCTGTTCACATCAGCGTTGCCCTTCCGATGAGGGGTTCCGTCTGAGGTTTCTGTCAGGTTAACCCCTCAACGGAAAGGCAAATGGAAACGTTGTTAATGGATTCCGTTGGTCGCCGTTGTGACCGGGTTCCGTTGTTTTGACGGAATCCATAGCGCAGTCCTGTATTACACAAACATCATATGGCATAGAAATATCCTTTGCAGAGAAAATACCGGTAATTGAGCTGGGGAATTGAGAAAATGAGTAAATTGCTACATATACAGTTCCGTAATATGCAAGTAGGTTGCCTAAAAACCCATTGTCATAGATCCCATTAGGGAATTCTGTATTACTAGAGGGGGGTCCCCTGTTCAGGATCCTCATCTCTTGGTCAGAGTGGAGAATGGTTATAAAGTGTCTCTCCCTGGAGGACCTGTCCTGTATTGCACAAACAACACATTGATATGATATGTGTAATGCTTAATTTTCCCTGTGGCGGCGCTGCTGGGAAATTGTACACTTACCGCCAGGTTTCCTCACAGATTACAGCTGATCGCTGGTGGTCCCAGCAGGGGGACACTTTGTGATCTGCTTATTGTCAAAGGACCATTCTAACAAGTAGAGATTGTATTTCAGGTGTGTGCTTGTCTGGACTAACTTTGTCTTTGTTTTCCAGGTTTCCCAATGAGAGGATCATGTCGATCTCACAGTTGGGGTGATCCATAGCATGGCTGCTTCTCGATCGACACGCGTCACAAGATCTACCGTGGGGTTAAACGGATTGGATGAAAGCTTCTGTGGGCGCACACTAAGGAACCGCAGCATCGCTCACCCAGACGAAATCGTCCCGCCGTCACTCCTCCGATCAAGGTCTCCTAAGAAAAGACCCGAACTTGCCCAGATCCAAAAGGGAAACCTCACCAAGGGCAGTGAGTTGAAGCAGTCGACTCCGCGGGAATCTTGGGTAAGCCCCAGAAAGAGGGGGCTGTCTATTTCAGAGAAAGACGGTAGCGACAAAGACAGCGTGGAAAACAGCGACAAAAAGTCAAGCGGACCGCTGTCGCCTGTACTGAGGAAAATCAAACGTTACCTGCGATCTGAGGAGCCCGGCTGTCCGGAGGAGGAATTGCACAAAGAGCCCTTGGACAGGAGGAACTCTGAATCTGACAATGAAACAGAGACTCCCCGTGCTAAACGAGCTCATCGATGTCTTTTACTGGATGATAGTAACCAAAGGGAAATCAAAACCGAGACGGACGAACTTGTGAAAAAAAACCTGCCCGATGGGGACGTATTTAACCATCAGGTCGTTAACGGTATTGACAATGAGACCGCTGCTGTAAATTGTAATAATTGCCCGTCAGATGGGAGTGTTAAACAGAATAACGTTAGTGCGTTCCCTCCCCCCAAGGAATTAATTGTCTCGGAGAATGGGAGCTCATTAACTCCGTGCCCCGTGCTCAGTATCGGCAAAAAGGACGCGCTTTCAGACCATAATGTGCCTTGCACACACTCCGAGGAGCAGGCGGAGAGACAGGACCATGAAATAGTTAATAACTGCATAAACCAGACCAATGAAACGGCAGGGGTTCCCTGCACAGACCCACCAGCGACTGTCCGGGACTCCGAGGACGAGCTGGACGTTGTAGGCGACGGTGTCTCGAAGGAACAAAAATCGCCAAACCGCGTACCAAGCCCTGCTCGGGACAAGCCGGCGACGGCAGAGTCTGCGTTGGATTCACCAGGGTTCGAGGCTGTTGCCTCTCCGGAGGCCTGCTTGTCAGACACACAAGAACATAGATATACTTTAAGAACTTCCCCGAGGAAGCCGCTTTCTGTTAAAGACAGTCTGTCTCTGTGTGGAGAGAACGGGCAGGCAGAGGAGGGTCCTGGAGAGAACAGCGGACTTGGAGGCGCCGTTAATGGCGCCGGGATTAATCCAGAAAGTGACGATCGCGGCGACAAAAATCAAAGCTGCGCTGTGAAGCGTTCACAGGAGAAACTCCCCTGCCCTGCCACCGGCACAGTGTGTGCCGCACCATCCACCAGGGAGAGCGGCGGCGGCATTCAGCCCGCAGAGGAGGAGGACGATGAGCCCGACGTCTATTACTTTGAGTCTGATCACGTGGCATTGAAACACAACAAAGAGTATGTGTAACCATGGTAACTTTGTTTTCCGCTACCCGGTAATGTTTTATTGTGTCGGTGCCTTTAAGCTGAAGGTTTTCATCAGTGTAGTTTTGTGTTTTTATGTTTTTGATCACGCATTAGGTTTCATTGGTGACTATACACAGTTAAAAAAAAATTATAATATATATATATATATATATATATATAGTCTCTATAGCGGACCCCGTCCTTGCGTTCACAATTACTGACTGCGCTGCAGTCGACTCCTTTAGACATTTGCGTTTCTCCAAGAGATGTGCCTGGTTGCACAATTTATGTTGGCACAATTTATATTGGCACAATTTATATTGTATGTCTGTGCTATTACGGCTTTATCCTGCTGTGTACACTATAGAGCACTCTGTGTTTTTTTTTTTTTTTTTCGAGGTTTATGTAGGAACGATCCATTTCATCAGGCAGTTTTTGTGGTGAATGGAGAAATGGTTGTTGAACAGAATTGTGTTCTATCCAGTGCAGGACTTGAGGGGGAGGAGCATGACACAGATTCTTTTTTGTGTTCTGGGAATCCCTGTGTCATGCTCCGCCCTTCAAGCCGCGCACTAGGCATAACACCGTGTATACATGTATGTGTCAGAGTGTCCCTTTAAAGTGGATCTAAAGTCATTCCTATAAAGCTTAATGTGGAGAGATCCTTCAGGTCGCCGGCTTGTTGCAAAGAAAACAAATGTCTTGTCTCCATTTTCTAGCTGTTCGCTCCCAGTCTGCCAGTCTGTTTGAATTTAGTGGAAAACCAAAAAGGAGGAGAACCAAAGAGGGGAAGAGATCAGAGACTGGGCATTTGTATAAACAATCTGTGACCGGTTTTAAGCTCCACAGCTGCTAAAAATGGCTGCCGCTTCCTGCAAGCTACTTCCGCAGACACTAAAATAGGACAAGTCCGATTTAGGAATGAAACAAGCAGGTGCCCCTTCTGAAATGATCAATGACACCACTTGGACAATTTTAAAAAATATGCCCCGCAGTAAAAAACAAAACTTAAATGGCCACTGGAGGGCAGTGGTCCAGTGTTTTCTGCCTCGGTCTTCTACCATTCGCATACGACCTTCACTTAGTTCAAAACTTGGAAATGTAGAGGCCTCGTGTAATCCGGTGCTGTGTCCAGCAATGAAACCAGTGCTCTCTGAGTAAACGCTCTGTCAAGTCACCTCTTTACCCCCATACGACCCATGTGCATTGCTGGTTCACTGATCCAATGATACGATGTATTGTTAGAGCCCGGTGCAGTTATTTCTTCTCCGCAGATCTCGCGTCTTTACTATAGAAATAAGAGCACATCAGGTGATTAGCGGCTTGTAAAAGGGTTTCATACAACTAAACCAGGCTCATGGTAGGGTCTATATAATAAGACCCCAGCAGTTCTACTGAACCAAACTTAGATGACCCTAAGAAAAGAGGCTCCAGAATACAAGAATGTGCTAAAGCAGAGATGTCAGAAGAGGGGACAGGTCATCTTTATCAGTCGATCTACCGTATTCCCTAGACTGCTTTGTTATATTTCTCTAATGAACACTAGATGGCGATGTTATGTCATGTTTCGAGTGTTGTATATTAGGCTCTGTTCACACTTACGTCATGTTTTCCATTTTTACAGGAGCCATGACTGATCCATTTTTTTTCTTCTCTGTATTGGCTTATAATGGATCAGTCATGTTTCCGTTGGGTCTTGTGTTTTTTTTCTGGATACAGTACTACTGCATGCTACGCTATTCTGACCCTCAAAAATCAATTTAAACCTAACACAGGTGTGAACAGAGCCTTAGATCCAGCACAGTACTGGATTTCACCACCCTCTCCATTTTTATTTCTTCATGCCGTTCATTAATTTTTTTTATTTTTTATTTTTTGTCATCACCCAATCGCAGCAATTTGTTCTACAATCTCCATCTATTTTTTTAGTTTTGTGTAATGTTTTTGTAGGACATAGATGTATAACCCAAGGACGGAGTTAAAGAGGCTCTGTCACCACATTATAAGTGCCTTATCTCCTACATAAGGAGATCGGCACTGTAATGTAGGTGACAGTAATGCTTTTTATTTAAATAAACGATCTATTTTTACCACTTTATTAGCGATTTTAGATTTATGCTAATGAGTTGCTTAAAGCCCAACTGGGCGTGTTTTTACTTTAGACCAAGTGGGCGTTGTACAGGGGAGTGTATGACACTGACCAATCAGTGACCAATCAGCATCATGCACTCCTCTCCATTCATTTACACAACACATAGGGATCCTTTTAGATCGCTATGTCTTATAATAACACATTAACAATACTGAAGTGTTTAGACCGTGAATAGACATTCCACGGGATTTCTATTCACAATCTCTGCACTTCGTTACTCTGTCTGTGGTAGTTACAGCCGAGGAAGCGTGATCTCGTTGTAACCTGTCATTTACAGCGTAATCTCGCGAGATCACGCTTCCTCTGCTGTAACTACCACAGACAGAGTAACGAAGTGCAGAGATTGTGAATAGACATCCCGTGGAATGTCTATTCACTGTCTAAACACTTCAGTATTGTTAATGTGTTATTATAAGACATAGCGATCTAAAAGGATCCCTATGTGTTGTGTAAATGAATGGAGAGGAGTGCATGACGCTGATTGGTCACTGATTGGTCAGTGTCATACACTCCCCTGTACAACGCCCACTTGGTCTAAAGTAAAAACACGCCCAGTTGGGCTTTAAGCAACTAATTCGCATAAACCAAAATCGCTAATAAAGTGTTAAAAATAGATTGGTTTTTTTAAAATAATAAGCATTACTGTCACCTACATTATAGCACCGATCTCCTTATGTAGGAGACAGGGCACTTATAATGTGGTGATAGAGCCTCTTTAAGTCTGCCCCAAAATGCATTGCTGGAACGTTGTGTTATTAACTTTTGCAATTTTTCTCCCGTTAAATTAAATGTTTATTAAAAGGTAGGAGATTTTATTTTTTCTTCTTTCCCTACAGGAGTTGTCCAGGGGGCCTCAAAAAAAAAAAAATCCATCAAAAGACTATTAAAGGGGTTGTCCGAGATACCATCATATTTTCAAAAACCCCTTTAATGCATGTAAGTTATAAATGTAAATACATCTGTAATATACTTACGTTTTCCAAAGTGGCCCCGTTTCCAGATCCTGCCGTGGGGAACTTGACTGGTGACGTCACTCTCTGCACTGGCTCTGCCGCTTTGTTGATCTTGAATTTTTTGCCGGGTATACGACACGTCACTTGTGACGGGGTCTATATCGGCTTGTTCTGTTGTAACGCGCATGCGCGGCCCCTGCTGTTATCTCGAGAGCAGAAGGGACCGCGAGAACAGCAATGACAGCGCATGCGCGTTACGGACTGAGCAGCAGAACAAGCCGATATACACCACGTGACAAGTCGTATACCCGGAAAATAAATAAAGATCAACAAAGAGGCAGAGCCGGAGCAGAGAGTGACGTCACCAGTCAAGTTCCCCACGGCAGGATCTGGAAACGGGGCAACTTTGGAAAACGTAAGTATATTACAAATGTATTTACATTTATAACTTACATGCATTAAAGGGGTTTTTTAAAATATGATGGTATCTCGGACAACGCCTTTAAAAAGGTTCCCTGATGGTAAAACTTTATTTCCAGTCAGAGAACCTTCTTATAAGGTTATTTACTGGACCCCGATGGATGAGCGTGCGCGGAAAAGCTCAGTCTCCGCATCCACATCTCTACTCTAAGCAAATGATTCCCCACCCAGCCTCAGTAACGCCAGTCACGGTGCCCGCCCCTTGCGGTAACGCGCTTGATGACCCACTGTCATGAACTGGAGACTGAGGCGGCTCTACCCAGTCCTCGTCGCCGTGTCAAAATGGGCCGTGTTTCAGTTCTCTGCACAGCAGGGGGCGCTGCTGTGCAAGGAAAGCTTAGAAGGGGACACAACAGTAAATCAGTTGCGCAGCCCCTTCATTCTCAGGATTAGTGGGGGTACCAGAAGTCGGAGCGCACGGATTCTAAAGCGATGGGATATCCTACATTACATGGCATCACTGTATACGATGGAATACCTATTTTTAACTAGAAAATACAGAAAAATTGCTTCTTAGCGCCACCTTGCTGCTGTTTGGGGAAACGCCTTTGCCTCACGGCTGTTAGACACCACATTGCTGCTGAATGCTCTTTCCCCTGCCGGTCAGTTCTCAGTGATGAATATTTTGTTCTCCGGGCGTCCCTCGCGCTGTTCTCTATGACTGGGACTCATCGCTTTAATGAATAACTTGGTTTTCTCTCTGACCGCCGCCTGCCCTGGCGCAGACCCCACGTATCCTCCTCGGCTTTGGGTTTATCTTGGTTTCACTGCTGATTTTTGCTTTCTCCCTCCAGTTATCAGAGGCTGTTACAGACGATTTCGGTGCTGGAGGCGCAGCGCTCTCAAGCTGTTCTAGACATGGAAAGGTTATCCCAGCACCAGAGGGACGGCCTGACTGATCCTATTGGATTTGTGGAGAAACTTCAAAAGAAGGTACAGTGCAGAGACGGCTGCGAGCCAGGGGCAGGGACGCTCCCCTGACACTCTCTACTTCTGTCTTTACCCTGCTATAAAAGACCAATTTATAGATCACAAGCTGTGGCCCTGGGTAAAATGAAAGAACTCCATCTGCATTCATGTCCACGCACAGCGAGGCTTTCTATGCTTTGGCCGTCAGGGCCGTTTCTTTATGGCAAAAGTTTAGCTTCTTGTTTTTAAAGAGGACCTGCCGGCTCTCCTGGCATGTCTGTATTACTAAATACTCGTATTCTGCATGGACTAACAATTCTGTGCCGTTCCTCTGTAATTCCTCCTGGAAACGTTTAAGTGTTACCATTACTCTTGTATATGGGGTGTGTGTCTACCCAGTCTGACATTGTCCATTCAATTCTGATCGTAACAGACTGTGTAGGAATGGCAGAACAAAGAGTTCTAAGAGAAGGTGCTCCAGATATTGGTATTATTCTGTTTTGTGACCGCTACAATCGTCTCCACCACCACCATATTGTTCTTCCTTTTAGCGATATAGATTGTTATTATTTCACGTGAGTTTTTTTTGTGCGTTTTTATCACAGTGGTCCGATATTACATTGTCACGTTGTCCGTTGTTCTGCATTCAATATGAAATAACGGTGACGTAAAGAAATGTCCGTCAAATTACGCGGATCCAAATTTCATGGTTTTCAGAAGTAACCGGTCTAGGAGTCTGACAGCAGGGCCCCCATGACAGCTATACCCAGCCTGTGCTTTGACAGTCCAGGGTTATCATAGGGACAATAGAGGGACATTTTAAAACAACTTTGCCTTTAAAGGTGTTTTCCAGCCACTAAAAATTGATGACCTATCCTTAGGATAGGCCATCAATAGCTTATGGGTCAGGGTCCGGGACCCCCGCAAATCAGCTGTTTTGAAGGGGCCGCAGCGCTTGTACAAGCGCTGCTGCCCCTTCATTTCTTCCTGCTCACTGAGTCGTCGACACGGCAGTGATTCACAGGTGTTGTAGCCTTCTTCTTCCATTCACTTCAATGGGAGATAAGGCTGCAATACTTGTGAATCGCCGCTAAATGCGTGTCGACGACTCAGTGAGCAGGAAGAAATGAAGGGGCAGCAGCGCTTGTACAAGCGCTGCGGCCCCTTCAAAACAGCTGATCGGCGGGGGTCCCGGGACTCGGACACTGACCCATTACCTATTGATGGCCAATCCTGAGGATAGGCCATCAATGTTTAGTGGCTGGAAAACCCCTTTAAGATGCCACTTCAGTATTGCTTATACCCTATACATGGCATTTATGGATTATAGACTTTTACTAAATGTTTAGGAATAATTGTAAATCTAGGATGAGCAGCACTTTCTTCTGTCTGCTGGTTGCTATGGTAAGTGATATTACCATGGCGATGAGAATGTATGGCTACCAGCCCATCTGGAGGAGGACGCATGCTAAACAGTGAAGCCCCGCTGCGGTCTGTATATACCTCCATGTGATGAGACGGCCGAGGAGACACGTAGGTTTATGTATTAAAGAGGATCCGTCACCATCTGCCATGTATTACAATGCCCCCCAACCTGTGAAACTACAACTCCCAGCATGCACTGACAACCACAAGCTGATCTATTAGATGCCCTTCCAACCACAACCAAGTGATTACAACGGCACCCACTGGACGTCCGGCTGTTTCCCCCCTTATGAGGAACATTTGTATGTAGACCAGAGATTCCCGATCTTATTACCATGATGAAATCACTGAAAAAAATTTCCAGCTCGTAGCGAATCTTTACTCACGTTCTTACCGCAAAGACGTTTGGTGTAGAGGCTGGCAAAGCGCCTCATATCTTTGTATTCTGGCTGAGATTTGTTGCCTGTCCCCATGCCAAGCATCTTGGGACAGACTGACGTCTGTAATAGTGACAGGGATTGCTGCGGTCGGCTGGAGAACCCCATAGCAGATTCCAGGGAAGCTAGGTTGGGAATCATTGATGTGGATGAAGGTTTGGATCCACACAAGGCCCCCATGACAACACTGCTAAGAGCTCTGAAGAGCTTTAAAAAATATATATATAAAAATAAAGTGGAAGGTGTCCGCTCTCATAAGGACAAGGCCATCTTTCCAGTTTTGATGTGGTTCTCTGGTCATTTACCCACGCCGATGGCCTCCTCTGACATTCCTCACTCGTGTAGCAGCAGTGGTTCCCCCGCGGGAGGTAAAGAGCTGTTAAAAAGATCTAATGTATCGTCCTTTATTCTGCATCAGGTGGACGTTGGAATTCCTCACCCCCAAAGGATTGTCCAGTTACCAGAAATTGCTTGGGACCAGTACACGACGACCCTGGGAAACTTCGAGAGAGAGTTTAGAAATAGAAAAAGGAACTCCAGGAGAGTTAAGCTGATATTTGATAAAGGTCAGTAGTCGGAGGTGTACAGTCTGTCGGTGACCTGTGAGGACGGTCTCTATAGAGCGCACCCTGGCATAGTGCCTAAATGACAGTTTCCCAATATCTGAATCCCTGTCTTTAGCTGCTTAAAGTCGTGGTCTCCTACCTGTAACTCTCCAGTTGTTGCAGAACCACAAACCCCCAGCATGCCTTGACGGTCAGTGCATGCTGGGATTTTTAATTTTGCAGCAGCTGGAAAGCAAGAGGTAGTAGACAATTTGACACGGTCAATAAAGTCAGAGATTCACATTGTGTAATTCCACCTTTACTGGGGTAGATATGACTTAGGGCCGTCGCCTTGTATATTTTTTATGCGCAGCATGTAGTTTTGGTTGTCGCGAGTTGCAGCCTTTCCTTCCGTCTTCCGTACATTGTGTTTATAATACAATTCTATGTATCTGTCTGACACTCAGTTTTAAGCTAACGTGCCGTGTCGGTTGCTGTTACAGTTGGCTTACATGCCAATCCGCAAAGAGCAGGAGATAAGGAAGGAGAATCATCATCATCATCATCCTCTTATTCTGTTCTACCACAGAGCGACAGTCAAGAAAGCTCTGCGAGCAGTGTACAGGTAAGAGGTGTCCGTGCCCGAACTGAAACGCTCAAGTATTACTATACGGTTAGGTAGTCATTTAAATTGATTTAATAGAACTTGTTCAATACATAGGGGATTTTTTTTTATATAGAAGATATTTTTAATATTTGACATATTAGTCATAATCATTTTTGAAATTCTGTCGTTTTTCCTATTGGCCACTAGATGGCAGCAGAGTAGACATACAGTCCTGACTAATTATCAATTTGTACCAAGCCCTGTAAACTGCTGCTGAGACCCCCGGCAAACAGGTTGGTTGGGGGGGGGGGGGGATTCAGCCAGCTATGCATAACATGGCGGCCATTCAGATTTCATAGATGGCTTGAGTAAGGGATCACCCTCTTATGACGTTCATATGCCCCAATCCCATCAGGACAACTCCTTTTTTAAAGTTTTTTTTTTTTTTTAACTACAGTGATACCTTTTCGTCCCCCCCCCATGATGAGCTGATGACTTGAGGTCCAGCCTAGTAAAAACACCAGTGATCAGGTGCCAGCCCACCTACTGCAGGGGGAATGTGGTACTGCACGTATAAAACATGGTTGCCAATCTGTGTCTTCCGGTTAGAAGGCGATGCCCTACCCTGATACTAAAAGCCCCCTCAGTGTGGCGTTATCTTGTATTTTGTGCAGACCATTAACTGGACAAGCCGTCCATGTGAAATCAAGTTTTGCTTAATGCTGCGGTTTTGCTGCCAGACTTGTGTGTGTATTGTTAGGCATTTGTTTAGTAACTCTGTACTCTCGTGTTTTACCCCAGATTAGAGGTCGGTTTTGTATGGACTCCAAACCCGGGACCTTCAATCAGTTGTGGTCTGTAGAGGAGCAGGTAACACGTGGCGCTTTTGTAATATCATTATACTGTAGATGGCAGTTAAAGGGGTTCTCCTCTTTGGACAATCTTTTTTTGTTGTGAGGGTCCCTCCAATTTAAGATAATCACGAGATGTCCCACTACTAACACAAGGCTGGAGTCTGTGGGAACCTAAAAGTAAGTGTACAATTCCCCTGCAGCTCCCCCCCAGGACAACAGAAACATTACATTGTGCCCATTCTAACCAATGGGATGTTCATATAATGCACGGAGAGGAGGCCGGTGTAAGAGAGCATGGCTGCGGGATCAGACTACAAAGGGTTTGCTTGTAGTCTGTAACTACGGAGACACCTGGATCTGCATAGGAGCTGTATACATAAAAGGGTGGGAGATATTAAATCAAGGCGATTTACAGTTACTTTATTTTTTATTTGCATTGGAGCAATAAGAAAATATTTAAATTATAGATGCAATTTTCAAGAGTAGCTGCACATTTTAATCCCATTTTACAGTTTATGTATACTTTACTTAACATGTTGAGTCACTGTATACAGTACATACATATCTTGTACTGATTCTGAGTTACAGCCTGTATTAATACTCCGGAGCTGCATTCACCATTCTTCTGGTTGTCAATGGAAACCGGCAACAATCTTGATAGACACATCCTAGATCATCTACTGCCTGGTGTAAAGATGACACTTCCCAGAATGAAAAGCACCAGAACTAGCTCTGTGTAGACAATGAGGCAGCGAGGAATGCTGGGAGAGTTCAGCTCTGAAGCCTGCAGAATTGTGAATGCAGTTGTCGGCCAATGAAAATAAATACAATACATGTACAAAGTTACTCCACTTTCTCTGTAAACTCATTCTTTATGTAAGATAATGTGGAGAATGAACTGCACCTCTAGTGTTTATCCAGATCACTAAGTGTCCCCCTAAGCCCTGTGGGCCCTGGTCAAAGCATCAATTTTAGGAACATTCCCTTCGGCTTCTTATTTCACACGTGGTTTCTTTTGTTTAGAAAAAACTGGAGCAGCTTCTCTTGAAGTTTCCACCAGAAGAGATTGAGTCAAAGAGGTGGCAGAAGATCGCGGATGAGTTAGGGAACAGGACCGCCAAGCAGGTGAGCGGAATTATACTCTGCACTATGGGCTATGCCGTGACCTGCTCCGCCACAGCCTCTGCGCTGGGGTGTCCATTAACCCTGACATTGCAGCGCTATATGGCGACACGCTGACATTTTCCAGGTAGTGGATCATTCACATCCTTTTCTGTATTACATCTGATTTTTATATTATTTGGACAGGTTGCCAGCCGAGTTCAGAAGTATTTTATAAAATTGACCAAAGCCGGTATCCCAGTGCCAGGACGAACCCCAAATCTATACTTGTATTCTAAGAAGGTAAGCGAGTGATGCAGCAAGACTCTTGCATATAGTTTAAGGAGTTGTACCAGAATCGGAGACGATCACCTTCACATTAGGAGCCTACTTTTGGCGTATACACCGGAAAATTCTACCAGCATATATACCAAACGTATCCATAGGGCTCTATACTGCTGACGAAGGCCAATAGTGCCCTTTTGGCCTCCGTCCGGCCGTATACCTGAGAGGTATATGTCGGGAGAAACAATGTATACCTCCAAGATAGGCTCTTAGCATGATGTGAACAGGGCCTTATTTGTGTGCGGACAGTTCTTGTTTTACAATTTAAAGTAGGACTGTCATGAGAGGCTTTAGGCCTCATTCACACGACGATATTTTTGCGGATAAATTGCGGACCCATTCTTTTCTATGGTCTCATGCAAACGACCGTGATCTACATATATTGGTGCGGGGGCCGCGTATACCGGACCGCAAAAACTCAGGACATGTCATTTTATGGTCCGGATTTACACATTCACCAATACTGGTGAATAATTGTGGATCTGTGAGTCCGGATGCACGACGAGTGTTTTTTGCTGTCCGATGGACTGCAACGGATCCGTGGTTTTGCGGACCGCAAAACCAATACGGTTGTGTGCATGAGGCCTTATATTGTGCCTGTCAGTCAGCTGAAAAGGACATGAAGGGGAATTGTGACGAGAGTCCTGTCAGTCCGCGGCTCTCAGCCAGACAGTAATTTTGTAAAAACTTCCGCAAATGCTAATTGGCTGAGAGCAGCTGGCCGTCCTTCTCAGTTGAATGCAGGCAGAGTATACAGCCTCTCTCATGACGGCTGAACTTTAAGGCCTCGTTCACACACTGCAGATTTTGCAAGCATTTTTTTATAACAAAACTAGGAGTGGAACCTAAACCCTAAACAGAAGAAATATATAAAAGAAGGCCTTATAGGTCTGCACTCCTGGATCCAATTCTGGTTTTGGCATAAATAATGCATAATCTGCAGCAAATCTGCACTGTGTGAACAAGATCTAAATGTATATATTTAAAACTATGGCTACTTTTAATGGTTATTTACACTGGTCATTTTAGGGGCAGATTGGCTGCGCCTCTACTTTTATTGTCGTCTCTTTTACCCCTAATTGAATAATCCTGGCGATTGTACGTTTCTCTACATTGGAGGTGTGGTGTGGATGACACGTAATACTATTACTTTCACCTGCTGCTTTGGGTTTTATATGATTCTTGTTATTCTTCTGCACCCAGGCAACAAGCAAGCGGCAACACATTCTCAACAAGCATCTGTTTAAACCTTCCACCTTCATGACTTCCCATGAGCCGCCTGTGTTTATGGAAGAGGACGACGACCACTCCAGTTTTCATAGCCGGGACCTTGACGCAGGGGCTGACGACGATGAGGACGTCTCGGTAATGAGCTCTGATGAACATTAGACTTTTGCTGTTTGAGGCCTCATGCACATGGCCATATTACATCTCCGCGGGCCGTGTTGCATCTCCGCGGGCCGTGTTGCATCTCCGCGGGCCGTGTTGCATCTCCGCGGGCCGTGTTGCATCGCCACGGGCCTATATTTCTACGGGGCCATACTGTACCTCTGTGTGCCTCCATTATTATTATTATTGCATTACTTCTAGGGAAGCCCTATACGGTGCAGTATGGAGTGTCTGTGGCTTTACAAGAGTCTAGTACTTTGGTTTTCAACCTGTGGTTCTCCACCTGTTATGAAATCGCAATTCCCAGTCTCTGGCTGTCAGGGCATGCTGGGAGTTGTAGTTTTATAATCGCTTTAGAGCCACAGGTTGGTAGAAGATGGACTAAGTTTGGTAAGATCAGACTGATCGCATTAGATGCTGACCTTGTTATTCTCTTACACAGGATGAAGAGACTATTCCCACCTCCTGCCGTGGACTTGCAGAATACAAAGAACTACTTGAACTTAAGAAATTAAAGAAGCGAAGGCTCCAAGAAATGGAGGCAGAAAGCGGCTTTGTGCAGCACGTCGGCTTCAAAGTAAGATATGTCTAATAGTTGCGTCCTGTTCTCGGCTCTTCTACTGAGGTCAGTGGTTCCTGCATTTCTCATGAGAAAAGTTTCACATGGTGGAGGTGGCCGACACTTTGCTTCACTGCCTGGTGCGAAACGCGTTTTCTTGAATATAAGTGAGGCAGAATCCGGCGGTGTTGACATTTGCTGATATTACGACTGAGCGTCGATAAGGAAGACAGATGAAGAATGAATGCAATAAATAAGGACAAGGACAGAAGTAAAGATTACAAGTTTAAGCCTCGTACCACTGCATGAACTGCACATCCAGTGCGAATAGTATTATATGTCTATCAGAATTTATGCAACTTTCTATCTAAGCCACCGAAAAAAAAACTCCCCCCTAGTGTATTATGTTCCTGTTTAAAGGAGTATTCTGGTTTCGGCACATTTCTAAAAACTGTTTTAAACCGAATAAGCGCCCCGCCACTAGTATCGGCTCCTCCCAGATAGGACACCATTTATTTGACTGATCCACTTTAAATTTAATTTCCACTCTGTCTCTAAATAGGTTAAAAATTCGCTGCTGATTTTTATAATTTACCTCTATATCGATCGGAGCTTGGGTTGTCTGATACAGAGCTCCAAGTCCCCTGCACAGACATAGTTAAAAGATCACACGCTGACTGCCTGAAGCCACCACTAGAGGGAGCTCACTGCAACAATAATACGGTATTCCGTAAGCTCCCCCTGGTGGTGGCTTCAGGCAGCGAGCGTGTGATCTTTTAACTCTACTGTGGGGATTAACCCCTTCCCGCTCCTTGACGTACTATTACGTCATGGCAGCTGTATCGTTCGCGCTCCATGCCGTAATAGTACGTCTCGGGAGTAACGGCCGTTTCGGCCGTCCTCCCGACACATACAGGAGCTGTGACGCTGCTGTCTTGTTCAGCAGCTGTCACAGCTCCTACAGCGGGGACCGATCGCTGTGTCCCCGCTGATTAACCCCTTAAAAGCCGCGTTCTATAGAGATCGCGGCTTTTTAGGGGTTAAGCTGCCATCGCCGGCCTGCTACGCGATAGCGGCCGGCGATGGTGACTATGGCAACCGGACACCAAACAATGGCGTCCGGCTATGCCATAGACGGAAGCCTAGTGGGTCCTGACAACGTCAGGACCCACTATGCTTGCTGTCAGTGAGTAGCTGACAGTTCTAATACACTGCACTACGCATGTAGTGCAGTGTATTAGAATAGCGATCAGGGCCTCCTGCCCTCAAGTCCCCTAGTGGGACAAAGTAATAAAGTAAAAAAAAAGTTAAAAAAAGATGTGTAAAAATAAGAAAATAAAAGTTTTAAAAGTAATAAAAGTAAAAGTCCCACTTTTTCCCTTATCAGTCCTTTATTATTAATAAAAATATATAAACAAACAAATAAACTATACATAATTGGTATCGCCGCGTCCGTAACGGCCTGAGCTACAAAATTATTTTGTTATTTATCCCGCACGGTGAACGCCGTAAAAAAAAATATTAATAAACCGTACCACAATCACAATTGTTTGGTCACTTCACCTCCCAAAAAATGGAATAAAAAGAGATCAAAAAGTCGCATGTACCTAAAAATGGTACTGATGGAAAATACAGTTCGTTACGCAAAAAAAAAGTCCTCGCACGCCTTTATTGATTGAAAAATAAAAACGTTATGGCTCTTAGAATAAGGTAACACAAAAAGTGAATGATTGTTTACAAAACTTATTTTATTGTGCAAACGCCATAAGACATAAAAAAAAACTATAAACATATGGTATCGCCGTAATCATATCGCCCCGCAGAATAAAGTGAATATGTCATTTATAGCGCACGGTGAACGCTGTAAAAAAAAAAGTATACAAAAACAATAGTAGAATTGCTGTTTATTAGTCACCACGCCACCTAAAAATGGAATAAAAACTGATCAAAAAGCCGCATGCACCCCAAGAAAACTACAATGGATTCCTCAAGGGGTCTAGTTTCCAAATTGGGGTCACTTTTGGGGGGTTTCCAATGTTTTGGCACCACAAGACCTCTTCAAACCGGACATGGTGCCTAATAAAAAAGAGGGCTCAAAATCCGCTAGGTGCTCCTTTGCTTCGGAGGCCGGTGCTTCAGTCCATTACCGCACTAGGGCCACATGTGGGATATTTCTCTAAACTGCAGAATCTGGGCAAGAAGTATTGAGTTGCGTTTCTCTGATAAATCCTTTTGTGTTATAAAAAAAATGGTATAAAAAGAGTAAATTTCACCTCTACTTTGCTCTAAATTTCTGTGAAACACCTAAAGGGTTCATAAACTTTCTAAATGCTGTTGTGAATACTTTGAGGGGTCTAGTTTCTAAAATGGGGTGTTTGATAGGGGTTTCTAATATATGGGCCCCTCAAAGCAACTTCAGAAATGAACTGGAACCTAAAAAAATAAATAAATGAGGCAATACTTCGCTTCTTACATTATACTGATAATGAGCCGTGCCCACTCCGAGATGACCCCAGTTTTGACCGTTTGTATAAACGGAGACCCCTATTAGACCGTTCCAGTGCCCGGTTTTCCCAAGCATACACCCCCGAGAAGTGTTTTTCTATTGATGAGTCCCTGGTACATTTTAAAGGGAGGGTTCAATTCCGCCAGTACCTGCCAGGTAAGAGGGCAAGGTATGGCGTGAAGATGTATATGCTGTGCGAGAGTGCATCAGGGTATACCTACAGGTTTAGGATATATGAAGGAAAGGCCACCCCCAAACCAGACTGCATCCTGGACTACAATAGGTACATGGGAGGGATGGACTTGTCAAATCAAGTCCTGAAGCCATACAGCGCCATGCGGTGTGGTATAAGAAGCTGGCCGGGCACATCATACAGATGGCTTTGTACAATGCGTATGTGCTACGTCGATGTGCAGGCCAGAGGGGAACTTTCCTGGAATTTCAAGATCTAATCTTTAGGGACCAGGAAGGGGGGGCACCCAGTACTTCTGGAAGCGAGGCCACACGCATCGTACCAGGGCAACACTTTCCAGGAGAAGGTCCCCAAACCGGTGGAAAGGGAAAGAATCAAAAGAGGTGCAGAGTCTGCTATAAGAGGGGGATAAGGAAGAACA
Organism: Rhinoderma darwinii; assembly: GCF_050947455.1. Taxonomy (NCBI): domain Eukaryota; kingdom Metazoa; phylum Chordata; class Amphibia; order Anura; family Rhinodermatidae; genus Rhinoderma; species Rhinoderma darwinii. Next base: position 17,666,844 of record NC_134693.1, on the reverse strand, counting down.
CAATATACCAATGTGACACGTGTCCCGAAAAACCAGAGCTCTGTATGAAAGATTGTTTTAAAATGTATCATACATCCCTTGATTTTCAATTTACCCTGATGCACTCCGCACAGCTTACCCCCCTCATCTTTCCCTTCTGAGCCCTGCCGTATGCCCAGGCAGCTGATAACAGCCACATGTAGGGTATTGTCGTACCCAGGAGAACCCACATTACAATTTAAGGGGTGTATATCTCCGGTGGCGCATGCTGGGCACACTATATTGGACACTGAAATGGCATATACATATATAAAATTGCAAATCTCACTCTGCACCATCTGCTGCGCATTATCTTTTACACAGTACCTGTGGGGTCAAAATGCTCACTACACCTCTAGATGAATGTCTTAAGGGGTGTAGTTTTTAAAATGGGGTCACTTCTCGGGGGTTTCAACTGTACTGGTACCTCAGGGGCTTCTGCACACATGACTTAGCACCAGAAAAGCTCCAGTAGGCCAAATGGTGGTCCTTTCCTTCTGAGCCCTCCCATGGGCCCAAAGGGCAGTTTATCACCACAAATGGGGTATTGCCGCACTAAGGACAAATTGGGCAACAAAATGGGGTATGTTGTTCCTTGTGAAATTAAGAAATTTTGATCAAAAATGACATCTTATTGGAAAAAATATCATTTTTTTCATTTCACAGCCCAATTCAAATAGGTGCTGTGAAAAAACTGTGCGGTCAAAATGATAACAAAAACCATAAATGAATTCCTTGAGGGGTGTAGTTTCCAAAATGGGGTCACTTCTGGTGGGTTCCCATTGCTTTGATACCTCTGGGGCTCTGCAAATGCAACATGGCACCCGAAAACCAATCCAGCAAAATCTGGACTCCAACAAACACATAGCGCTCCTTTCCGTCTGAGCCCTCCCATGGGCCCAAACGGCAGTTTATCACCACAAATGGGGTATTGCCGCACTAAGGACAAATTGGGCAACAAAATGGGGTATGTTGTTCCCTGTGAAAATAAGAAATTTTGATCAAAAATGACATCTTATTGGAAAAAATATAATTTTTTTTCATTTCACAGCCCAATTCAAATAGGTGCTGTGAAAAACCTGTGCGGTCAAAATGATAACAAAAACCATAAATGAATTCCTTGAGGGGTGTAGTTTCCAAAATGGGGTCACTTCGGGTGGGTTTCCATTGCTTTGATACCTCTGGGGCTCTGCAAATGCGACATGGCACCCGAAAACCAATCCAGCAAAATCTGGACTCCAACAAACACATAGCGCTCCTTTCCTTCTGAGCCCTCCCATGGGCCCAAACGGCAGTTTATCACCACAAATGGGGTATTGCCGCACTAAGGACAAATTGGGCAACAAAATGGGGTATGTTGTTCCCTGTGAAATTAAGAAATTTTGATCAAAAATGACATTTTATTGGAAAAAATATCATTTTTTTCATTTCACAGCCCAATTCAAATAGGTGCTGTTAAAAAACTGTGCGGTCAAAATGATAACAAAAACCATAAATGAATTCCTTGAGGGGTGTAATTTCCAAAATGGGGTCACTTCTGGTGGGTTTCCATTGTTTTGATACCTCAACGCCTCTTCAAACCTGGCATGCTGCCTAAAATATATTCTAATAAAAAAGAGGCCTCAAAATGTACTAGGTGCTTCTTTGCTTCTAGGGCTTGTGTTTTAGTCCACGAGCGCAGTAGGGCCACATGTGGGACATTTCTAAAAACTGCAGAATCTGGACAATACATATTTAGTAGTGTTTCTCTGGTAAAACCTTCTCTGTTACTAAAAAAAAATTGAATAAAATTGAAATTCAGCAGAAAAAATGAAATTTGCAAATTTCATTTCCACTTTGCTTTAATTCCTGTGAAATGCCTGAAGGGTTAAAAAACTTTCTATATGCTGTTTTGAATACTTTGAGGGGTCTAGTTTTTAAAATGGGGTGTTTTATGGGGGTTTCTAATACATAGGCCCCTCAAATCCACTTCAGAACTGAACTGGCACCTTCAAAAAAAGGCTTTTGAAATTTTCTTAAGAATATGAGAAATTGCTGTTTATGTTCTAAACCTTGTAACGTCCAAGAAAAATAAAATAATGTTCAACAAACGATGCCAATCTAAAGTAGACATATGGGAAATGTGAACTAGTAACTATTTTGGGTGGTATAACCGTCTGTTTTTCAAGCAGATGCATTTAAATTCTGAAAAATGCTATTTTTTGTAAATTTTCTCTAAATTTTGCAATTTTTCACAAATAAAGACTGAATATATCGACCAAATTTTACCACGAACATGAAGCCCAAAGTGTCACGAGAAAACAATCTCAGAATCGCTTGGATAGGTTTAAGCATTCCGACGTTATTACCACATAAAGTGAAATATGTCAGATTTGAAAAACGGGCTCTGAGCCTTAAGGCCCAAACTAGGCTGCGTCCTTAAGGGGTTAAGAGCTCTGGATCAGAAAAACAAAGCTCAGACTGCCATAAAAAAAATGTAAAAAAATAAATTTGTGTGTGTGTGTATATATGAATTATGGATTTTTTTTATTTTTCCATAATAAAGTACAATACTTAAGACCATAAGCATAATACAACATTTAACATTTTAAACCAGCCTTCCCTCCCCTTGAGCAGGCCAGCGAGCGTAAAATAATAGCAATAATAATAAAAAAATTATATTTTTATATATATATATATATATATATATTAGTATATTCTTTTTGCAAATTTTACAAAATTCCATTTCTTTTCTTTTTAGATTATAATATCATTTCCAAGTGTTTGCCATAAACAAATTCCCCCAGTATTCAGGGTATTGTGTGTGACTACACGTCGTTCACTGCCAGGGGGCGCCATTTCCAACATGAAGCAGAGAACTAGGAGTGAAATGTGACTTCCTCTTTTTTTCTCTTATTGATATAGAAATGTGACTTTCCGTTGCGTGGGTGGGTGAAGGTACAAGGACATTATAAATGCGTGGCTACAAAGTAACATTGCTCAAAGCGATTAGAGAGTTTAATCACACTGACTGACGCCTGTTGTGGCCACAGATCAAATGTTTTACACTTTATATATAAGGTAGATATAATCTATGTAAATAGTTCAGTAACTTTGTAAATACATGACATTATTTAGCGAAGTTACAGCCTGTATTATAGCAAAAATATTGGGAGGAACCCTCCAGCTCACCATTAGCAGATCTCAGTCACGAGTTGCGCCAGGATCGCCGCGACGGCACACGGCAATGAAACAGGAAAAAACAAGTGATCCAGCGCAGTGAAGTTAAAATGAAACTCTGTTTCAATTTTATTCGGAAATCTTTAAAAAAAGATATGTGTAGCTTCCAGATACAAGGCTATAGACTCTGACTATTGCCTACACGTTTCAGACGTATACCACATCCTTCCTCATGGCTAGTTAGTGAAACGCGTAGGCAATAGTCAATCCTTGTATCTGGAAGCTACACATCTTTTTTTTAAAGATTTCCGAATAAAATTGAAACAGAGTTTCATTTTAACTTCACTGCGCTGGATCACTTGTTTCTCCTGTTTTTTTCCAGCCTGTATTAAACTCAAGAGCTGCATTCACAATTCTGCAGGCTTTAGAGCTGAAAACTTCCAGTATTCCCTGCTTGTTTAGTGTGTACGCACTGCTTTCCCTGGTGATGGCAATATATAGTATAGTAAAAAACAAACTACCGCCCTGCGGTATGGGAACTCTGCTAAACTGTTAGGCCTCATGCACACAAACGTATTTTTTTCCTCCCGTAAATACTGGCATAAACAGGGGTCCTTGGTCACACGTATTCGACCTGTATTGCACCAGTTTTTACAGACCCGTGCCCGTAAATACGGGTCCGGTGTCACCAGTATTCCACCCGTATACGTTTTCGCTGCAAAATTGCACTGCACTAATTGGCAGCCCCTTCTCTCTATCAGTGCAGGATAAAGAGAAGGGGTTGCCCTTTCCACAGAAAAAGTAAAAGAAATTCATACCTGGCCGTTGCCTTGGTGACGCGTCCCTCTCGACATTCAGCCCGACCTCCCTGGATGACGCGGCAGTCCATGTGACCGCTGCAGCCTGTGATTGGCTGCAGCGGTCACATGGGCCGAAATGTCATCCCGGGAGGCCGGACTGAAGTAGAAGCAGGGAGTTCTCTGTAAGTATGAACTTCTATTTTTTTTTACAGGTTGATCTATATTGTGATCGGAAGTCACTGTCCAGGGTGCTGAAAAAGTTACTGCCGATCGTTTAACTCTTTCAGCACCCTGGACAGTGACTATCCCCTGACATCGCCTAGCAACGCTCCCGTAATTACGGGTGCACACACGTAGTCACACGTAATTACGGCAGCCCCATAGACTTCTATGGGCCTGCCTGTGCCGTAATTACGGCCTGAAATAGGACATGTTCTATATTTCTCAACGGCACGAGCACCTTCCCGTAAGAATACGGGGAGTTACCCGTGGCCAATAGAAGTCTATGGGCCCGTAATTACGGGCGTTTTTACGGTCGTGTGCATGGGGCCTTAGGGGTGTGTTTGACCACAAATTTACTGACTGTTTCCAAAAAAGACCCACAAATCTGTGGATTCAGCTCTGGTGTATAATACAGGATGTAACTCAGGATCCGTACAGGATAAGTAATGTATGTACCCAGTGACTCCACCAGCAGAATAGGGAGTGCAGCTCTGGAGTATAATACAGGGTGTAACTCAGGATCAGTACAGGATAAGTAATGTAATGTATGTACACAGTGACTCCACCAGCAGCATAGACAGTGCAGCTCTGGAGTATAATACAGGATGTTACTCAGGATTAGTACAGGATAAGTAATGTAATGTATGTACACAATGACTCCACCAGCAGAATAGCGAGTGCAGCTCTGGAGTATAATACAGGATGTAACTCCGGATCAGTACAGGATAAGTAATGTAATGTATGTACACCGTGACTCCACCAGCAGAATAGTGAGTGCAGCTCTGGAGTATAATACAGGATGTAACTCAGGATCAGTACAGCATAAGTAATGTTTGTACGCAGTGAGTGCAGCTCTGGAGTATAATACAGGATGTAACTCCGGATCAGTACAGGATAAGTAATGTAATGTATGAACACAGTGACTCCACCAGCAGAATAGTGAGTGCAGCTCTGGCGTATAATACAGGATATAACTCCGGATCAGTACAAGTATTGTAATGTATGTACACAGTGACTCCACCAGCAGAATAGTGAGTGCAGCTCTGGAGTATAATACAGGCAGTAACTCCGGATCAGTTCAGCATAAGTAATGTATGCACACAGTGACTCCATCAGCAGAATAGTGAGTGCAGCTCTGGAGTATAATACAGGATATAACTCAGGATCAGTACAGGATAAGTAATGTAATGTATGTACATAGTGACTCCACCAGCAGAATAGTGAGTGCAGCTCTGGAGTATAATACAGGATGTGACTCAGGATCTGTACAGGATAAGTAATGTAATGTATGTACACAGTGACTCCACCAGCAGCATAGACAGTGCAGCTCTGGAGTATAATACAGGATGTTACTCAGGATTAGTACAGGATAAGTAATGTATGTACACAGTGACTCCACCAGCAGAATAGTGAGTGCAGCTCTGGAGTATAATACAGGATGTAACTCAGGATCAGTACAGGATAAGTAATGTAATGTATGTACATAGTGACTCCACCAGCAGAATAGTGAGTGCAGCTCTGGAGTATAATACAGGATGTAACTCAGGATCAGTACAGGATAAGTAATGTAATGTATGTACACAGTGACTCCACCAGCAGAATAGTGAGTGCAGCTCTGGAGTATAATACAGGATGTAACTCAGGATCAGTACAGGATAAGTAATGTAATGTATGTACACAGTGACTCCACCAGCAGAATAGTGAGTGCAGCTCTGGAGTATAATACAGGGTGTAACTCAGGATCAGTACAGGATAAGTAATGTAATGTATGTACACAGTGACTCCACCAGCTGAATAGTGAGTGCAGCTCTGGAGTATAATACAGGCTGTAACTCAGGATCAGTACAGGATATATAATGTATGTACACAGTAACTCCACCAGCAGAATAGTGAGTGCAGCTCTGGAGTATAATACAGGATGTAACTCAGGATCAGTACAGGATAAGTAATGTATGTACACAGTGACTCCACCAGCAGAATAGTGAGTGCAGCTCTGGAGTATAATACAGGATGTAACTCAGGATCAGTACAGGATAAGTAATGTAATGTATGTACACTGTGACTCCACCAACAGCATAGAGAGTGCAGCTTGACAGGCTCTAGTGGACAGAGCTAAAACATTGCACTGCGGGCAATAAAGTACCCTTGATTGTTTTTACTTAATTCTATGGAGTGCAGCCTGATTTATTATATATACACACTGTATAAGGAGAGCACATCTAGGCTTCTGTTACTCAAAATGCTTTGTCTTCTCTCCCGTTTCTATTACAGTGTGACAATTGTGGAATAGAACCAATCCAGGGTATTCGGTGGCATTGTCAGGATTGCCCTCAACAGATGGCTGTGGATTTCTGTGATTCGTGCTCTGACTGGTGAGTGTACATGAAGGGGGGGAGGGGCAGTGACTTGTGGCGTCTAGATGGCATTATACATCTGGATCCAGTTTCACCACGGTGTGCCATGATCAGCTGGTGCTGTGCCAATTGCATCCAGATAACCGTGTACAAATGTATTCGTCCTAGTTTATCCTCTGCATTTTACTCTTGCCCTTCTTGAAGAAAGTTCCCCCTGGAAATAAGCGGCCGCCACAGGGGAATTGATCAATTACTTGTCTCCCATTAAAATGGTCATGCTGAGTCTATCGAGGGGAAGCTTTTCTTCCCCCAAAAGGAAACCCCCCCCCCCCCCTTCTTCTTTATGACGTCCATGTGCCCCAGGGGTTGTCCAGTTGGGATATCCCCTTTAAAGCATCTCTATGATCTGGACTGATAATAAAGGTGTCATTTACAGTCAGGGTTTCTGCTATTGCTGAGCGGACCCATAGACAGAAATCATCCTTCTCTTTTCTGTAAGAGTCTATGGATTATTTTATGCTCCGGCCTATTAGTATAATGAGGAGGACAGACGAGCGATTGGTGAACATATTGATCTCTATGGGAAGATTATCATGTTGTGTTCTGCACATGCTTTAATTTGATTAAATACAAAAAATATTTATAATAGTTGTATTAAATAAAAAAATATTTATTTAAAATACATTTTAATTATGATAATTTGGGTGACATCCCTTATTGGAGTTGCAATGGCCACCATATTGGTTGTCGTCCAGCTTGCCCAGATAGGAATATAACCATTGCCATAGATATAAGCGGTTTCTCTGCAGATCCAGTTTATTTTAGTAGCATCTGCTGCTCACACACATCATATTAGGAAAACTCACCACCTTTAGCTGGATCTGCCTATAGTCTGCAGAAATTACTCATGTCTAGGGCCAGTTTTAAAGGCCTCATACATATTAGATGAAAGTTGATAAAAAAAAGTCAGTTTTCGACCATAACGAATATTTGTAACCGATCGTTAGTCAACCAATGGCAAACATCTTCTAAACGTCAGGTCGGCCATGTTGGAAACTTGGACAAATGTTGTAAATCGATGTCATTTTTATTACCTCACTTCCAGTCATACATCGGCAGATCTAGGTGATTGGGCACATCGGCCGATCTAGGTGATTGGGCACATCGGCCGATCTAGGTGATTGGGCACATCGGCCGATCTAGGTGATTGGGCACATCGGCCGATCTAGGTGATTGGGCACATCGGCCGATCTAGGTGATTGGGCACATCGGCCGATCTAGGTGATTGGGCACGTCGGCCGATACAATCTGAAATGTGTTGATATGAATGAACGTCCAAGTATCACCCAGCTTCTATTTGATGGGTGTGGGCACCTTTTGACTCAGCTGAATAGAGTTTTTAAAGGTACAAATCAATTAGTTTGTTTTTATTTTTGGGAAATGTTTTTGGTAATTCCTGCATCACTTTCTTACAGTTTATATGAAACACAATCTCACAAAGAGGAGCACCACCTGGAGCCGATGTATAAAGCAGAGACATTCCTAGACCGAGATTACTGCATGCCGCACAGCACCAGTTACAACTACCTGGACCCAAACTATTTTCCAGCAAACAGATGACGTGAGCCGGCCCAAAATCGCTCAGCTCGGTAATCTCTCTCCAGATGCAAAGGGTAGCGGAGCAAAATTCTCGGTTTCCAGAAGTCACATGACTCTCTCTGAACTCCGGCTCTCACAGCATGATACCTACGTGGAAATAAAGCTCCATTATACTCCACCTTCACCTACAGCAGTAGAACATTCCACGGGCGCATAACGACCTCACCCCCAGGAGCCTGCCCCCTCCTGGCAGCCTGGTCCAGAACAACATAAAATCATAGTGCACGTTACGGACTCGGACATTTTTATTTTTTTTCCAAAAGGCTTCCGAAAAAGGAAAGAGAAAAATTTGGTCAAAATGTGAACTATTTATATTAAAACCAGTTTACTAGCTTGTAGTTTTGTGACTTTTTTTTTTTTTTTATTCCTTTTTGCACAGAAACATTTTGGGAAGGTTTTAACCAATCACAGTGTTCACTTAGAAGACGCTATTGTTAAAAAGATGACAGAACTTTATGACTTTGCCCACGTACGGATTAACTCCGATCTCTGCTTGACCGTGAGCTGCTTTTACATGACTAACTACAATCAAGCACTACGGATTGGGGTCTGTGGCTGCTTCTCTAACCAGCTCGTGCTGTGTGTGTGTGTGCGCGCGCGCGTGAATGTCAAAAATTTTCACTCAGATCTATTTTTTAAATGTAATGTTCAGATGATCATGTGACGTGTACAAAATATGGTGAAAAAAGTGCCACTTGTAGTTACGGTGTAAAGTCTTAACCCTTTCTTAGGTCCTTCCTAGAAAAAAGAAAATGAAATACACAGCCTTCTGCCTCGAGACTTTGGGAATCTCCAATGCGGCCCACCCAAGGACAAAAAGATAAAAAAAAAAATTTAAAAAATTTAACTGCCTATTGTAAAGCCTATATGTATTGTCATTTTTTTTTTCTCTTTTTGTAGTCGCACAAAATCCATAAAAGATTGTATTTTTATTAATATTTAAGCAAGTGGTTTCATTGATCTATACGGAGGAGCTACATATGGTCACGTGACCCCTTATATACAGCGTCACATAGATTATTCTTTAAGTAATGGACTAAGGATTTGTGACTAAACTCTCCGGCAGGGAACGAGTAGACCCTTTTGTAATTTAATTTTTTTTCCATTTCTATTTTTGTTATTTCCCCCCCCCCCCCCTTCTCCGTGTAAAACGATATGTTCTTAACTCAGTTGTCAGGAGGACTGTAAAAATAAATTGTGTGGGTACTATTTGTTTGTACGTAAAGTTGTCATTTTTAGTGTCTTGGCATCTCACCCGAATACAATGGAAGAAAGCAAATAAAAAACAATAAACCAAACTCTTAACAGCCGACGTGTGAAATGGTCACCACGATGCAATAAATTCATACCAAACAGAATTTAGATTTTATTTCAGTATATTTGTTGCAGTAACGTCATTACATAATATGCCTTCAAATATTTTTATTTTTTTTTGTTTTATTGATTTTTGTACAAATACTCGTGGTCTCTAGTCATGCACGTTTTCCCGCTGTGAAATGCAGCAAGGGGTTGACCATAACTTCACGGCAAGATTGATGTCACCAAGATAACGAGAGTGAATGCGAAGACGTTGCTGGCAAATAGCAATGTACAAATACAGGTGCAGCAGCCAGTCGGATCGGATCGCCTTCGTTCGAATGTTTTCCGTCATTCTATGGCAGATTTGTGTTACTACATGCAATTGATTTGGTCGCGGCTTTAACATCGTAAAGGGAATTTATGTTAAACATCTTACAAGTGAAAACAAAAGCACATGGAGGCCTAACCGAACCTTCAAAGTAAAAATGATGATGTACTCCTGGTGGCAAGCTGAGGAAGGGGCTACGGTTGGTTTCACATCTGGCATAGTACAGCTGCAACGCCTGGACCCCTTGTGGTTCTATTGAATTTCGCTTACATCATAGGAAAGAGGGAAGATCCTCAGTACATCCATAATATATATAAAATAAAAAAAAAACGCTTTATTTGTTCATCTTAAAAGTCCAAGGAGGGCACAGGTTCGGCGTGTTACGCCTTACGCGATTCGAACAAGACTGTTCTTACGTATAGCATACGCAACAGATTCAGTACATATTTTAAAAGCAAGGTTGTACATGCCGTAATTTCATTCCGCACGAAACCTGTTTCTTTTACAAATGTTGTGTGGAGCTGCTTTTTGAGGGGATGTATTGGGATTGGCTGTCGTTGATTTTAAAACACATGCACCGAATCTGTTACGTATGCTGTGAGTAAGAACAGTCTTGTTTGAAACGCGTAAGCTGTAACACGCCGAACCTGTGCTCACCTTGGATTTTTAAGATGAACAAATAAAGCTCTTTTTTTTAATATTTTTTATTTATAATGGGTGTGCTGAGGATCTTCCTACCTTGCATTGATCTCTTGCCGGCCTGCGAGCCCCCTCCTCGCTGCACTCCATTGAGGAACTACAGATCCGAAAACAAACATATCAGATGAGCACACTGTAGCTTTTGCTACTTTTTCTTTTTTCAACTAACTTACATCATCATAGCACCTATGCTAATGTAAGCTCTGTCCAGAAGAACTACAGAGGGTCTGGGTGTGGTGCCATTAAAAAAAAAAAACTCTAAAATGTGGCTGCATTATGGCTATGTGGAGTCGGTCACACTAGTTTAAGTTGCTGTTGATCACAATATAATTATCCAGCAAAACAAACAATTAGACTTTTTTTTTGGGGGGGGGGGGGGGTAATCGCCACACACATCAGAGATGTTTTCTTTGTCTATGTGCCACCTGTGTATAGAGGATTCAATCCCTTCACTTTCAATGAGGAACATCAAGAACTGGGTAATCACATAGATTCTCCAAAGTGTCTCTGCATGTGACTTCAAGTGATTCTATTTGTTGGCGGCGTTATATGGGCGCCCAACTGGAGTAGCGCATTGATTCACTAGTCCGTAGAACACAACAGAAAAATCGATTTGCCTATTTATCTTGCCAAAAACAAATCTCAAGCTTAGTAAACCGATTTACTAATGAATCTTAATCCATCTTTACAAAATGTTTGTTGCTGAGCCCATATGTTGGATCACGGGTCGCTGTAAAGTGAATGTTCACATTTTGACACCATGTTATTATTAGATACAAAATTCTGTGCTGATTTAATTTCTTAAGAGCTCCATACATAGACATATTTAATACATACAATTCTGACTACCTGCAGCCACCACTAGAGGGTGCATGTTGTTTTATTATTGAGTTTAATGTATTAGAGTGCAGTCTGCTCCCTCTAGTGGTGGCTGCAGGCAGCTCAAATTTTAGCATTTAATTGAATAGCTTAGCTTGAATATCTGTTGTATTAATCACTTCACTATGTGCCCGTAGCTCTAGCGTGTGCAGCAGTGACCTGAGCGTATCGGACATACTCCATGGATGTTAGAAAATCAAAACCGGTAGCATCTACCCAGAAAAAAGTTATGTCAGTGAATCTTGGAGAAAAGCTAAAAACTCTATTTTTGTCTAGTTAGGCCCCTCTACAAACCATTGAAAGGCAACATTTTTAAATAAAAAAGGTGTATCTGTGTTTTGTTTGTATCCTTACAAATACTTTTTATTAACAATTTGTTCTACTTTTTGTTTTAGATACAGCTGCTCTGTATCCTGTATACAGAGTAGCTGTATCTATCGCTATTCACTGAATCCATCAGTCCCGCGAACCTGACGTGTTCAGAGTCAGCGGGTCCTTCGTGTCTTTGACACAGGATCCACCTGTAAGCTATCACATCTAAGTTAGGGCCGCAGGACTAATGGATTCAGTGAATAGCGATCGATACGGCTGCTCTGTATACAGAATACAGAGCAGCCGTATCTAAAAAAAGTCAAATGACTTTCAAAGGTTTACATATCCTTTAAAGTTTTATGGTAAAGTCCATGTCCACTTTTAGCTAAAAAGTTATATTCTAGAGTTAAAAAAAAAAAAAAGGCTATTCAAGCGTGGACATTCAGGGATTTTGTGCTTTTATGAACATGAAAATTAAACTGCATATAAATTCTTAAGATCTCTGCTTTCTGTCAGTGAATGGAAATATATATATATATATATATAAAATTTACGTGCTGAAGCCATCCAGGTGCAGGGCCTCTATAAAAGAGAGCTCTCATACACTGTAATGAACCCTGCACCTATGTCCGTTAAATATGATCAGAATGGGAATGGGGTTTTGGCCTTCAGTGTGTGAACAGGAATATTTCTTGCTCGGGGCTTAGTCTGGGCTATGTTTGAAGTTGCCATTTTTAGTTCTATGATTACTGCCCTCTGCTGTGCATCATTTTCCTACCCTGTACTATCCTAGTGGCTGTAGCAATGTTTATAACCATGAGGCTGAAATCTAGCGAGAGCATTCATGCGTCAGTACATATGCTAGAAAACGGTTGCTGTTAAGACCTTCGTACTGACAATCACATATTTATCTGTAACCATAACGCTCTGGCTCTTGCAAAACCACAACTCCCAGCATGTCTGTGGCTATCAAGGCATGGTGGGAGTTGCAGTCTTACATCTTGAGAGCAGACCACCGCTGTAAATAATAGCACAGATTATATAAAGTTCACACGCAGAAGATAGAGGCTCATTCCCTGGACTTATAATACACTTATACAGAGTCGGAATATCCATATAGGGTACAACCCATCAAAGCTGAAAATCTCTGGCGTCACTGCTGTCTGCATTACCAAACTGGCGTTTTCCCGCTAGGATCGCCCACTGCATCCACTTTACCAGCACAGCTTTGTGTTCCTCTTAAGTCTCTGCATTTACCGCAGCTCCTGTTACCACATTAAAGAAATCCATCTTTTCAAGTTCTCCCCACGTAAGTAGCGATGTGTAAATCTAATTGAAGACGTCAGTGGGACTCTGGCAGGTTCTGCCAATTACTGTGTTAAGTAGTACAAATATATTCACTCCCACTTCATCTGCATCCTCTGACTCACTGGAAGCTGCAGGTTTTTTTCCTGAATTTACCTCCTAAGGAACCACTTAGGCCGGTTTCACACAGGGACATAAGTTCAGTTCATCAATGCACCCGCTATAGAATCCAAAAAGTTACCCCACGCGTTTCGGTGTACACAAACATGCGTTTTTAATACGATCATAGTGCATATTTTTTTATTTTTTCCCAAGGAACAGAAGACTAAATATTTTTGCAGGATCATTCCCTACTGAAAATGCAATTGGTACAATAGGACGCTTTATCAATATTGTTGTAGGGTGCATGAATTTAGGAGTAGACGAGAAATGCGCTACATTTAGCAAATTTGCATACATGGCATGATAAATGTAGCACAACATGCTAAGTACGTAATAGATGTTTCCTTAAAAAACCAGGGGTGGGAATCAGGGTAGTGGAAGGGGAGAGGAGGAAAAATAAGAAACAGGTGCTCCTCTAAGGTGATATTGCTTGTACCAAGTGATGCAAAATATGGATAAAACAGATCTCTAAGATATGGGTGAGTCTAACGTATTGGATGGTACTCACCCTTTGGACTTGTGCAGAATGGTCGGCACAACTCAACTTAATTGTTTCGTAGCATGACCTTATTAGGTAAACGCATTATTTGGGGAGGAAAAGAATTAGGAGGTCACGTCTGAGGCCACACATGATGTAGATCGAGATCCACCTATCAGAAACCAGAGCGTCTGTATCCATGACGATAGGAACTCTTTTGCTTGTTCTACCCAGCAATACATAGAATCCCGTAGTCATGGCTACGTGAACGCGTTCATAAGCAGAAATATTTAGAACGCATTTTGGCTACACACTTGGCAAGTTTCGGATCAGTATGAACAGAGGGTTCTTAATAATAAAAACTTAAGAGTGCAACAGATTATCGATAATAAATATAAAACAGTGCAAGTTGATGCAGATCGACATATATAAAAACTAAACTCGCAGTGAAGCAATTATTATTTTTGTAGCTCCATAGGAGATTTACTCTTGGAGAACACCCCGAACAGGTTTAATATAAAAAAAATACATATATAGAAAATATTAACCACTCCCCCTTAAACTGGGACCTTTAGTTCCTGACCCGATCTTAATAAAGTAGATTGGGAGTATTTAAGCACAATATAAAATGGAGGAGATTCTAAGCCTGATGAAGACCTAGGTCCAAGGTTGAAACGCGTCGCTTGTCAACACTGTTTTATGTTTTTATCAATATGGATATATTTTAGTTGTCGAAATAAATATCTTTTAACTCCCCAATACGTAAAGACTGTGAAGTGTTCTTTTCTAAACGGAAGGACAGATACAAGTCATTAATTAAAGTGAACAGGAGCACCACGGGAAGGAGTAAACCTGTTCTTTCGTAATCCATTAAGTGCGTAATAGACACATCTGTTCCTTACACTTAGGCTCCATACACACGACCGTGTCCGTAATCAAGGTCTGTGATTATGGGCACTGGCGGCCACGGACAGCCATCCGCATTTGCGGGCTGTGCTCCCGTATAAAGTATGGGAGCACGGTCCGTAAAAAGAAAAAAATAGGACATGTCCTATCTTTTGCGGAGCCTTTCTACGGCACGGACACCTTCCCGTAAATATACAGGAATGTGTCCTTGGGCAATAGAAAGGAATGGGTTCGTAATTATGGACCGTATTTACGGATGAATTCTACGGTTGTGTGCATGGGGCTTAACTCATGGCTAAAGATACGCACCAAATGACCGATTATATGACACCTTAAGGAAACGCCTATTTACAGGTTCAATCTGTGGAGGTTGGCGTAAAAAGTGTCCAAAACACACAAATTTGGCACATGCCATGTACTCCATGTTATTGGTGCATTTTCCTTACTATAGCTTTTCCCGTGGGAAAATAGAACCTGCTGCAGCTGAAATAGAAAAACTAGACATATGAGGGGTCCAAAAATGCAGACTACACCCCCCTCCCCCACTTCTGATGTGAACAGGAACTCCCCATTGTTTTCTATGTAACATCAGACAAATGCCCTGTGTGAACCAGGCCTAATAACCTTGTGTTTTCTCAGGTGACAGAAACCTCCAGCATTCCATGTCGTGTGTTTAGTACAGACCATAGGGATCGCCGATCTTTCACTACAGTTGAGGCAGCATGCACTGGTGGCTCCCACAGATGATTAAGAATATACAAGATGTACACGTTGCTCCCATCTCTTCATCGTCGGCTCAGCTCATCCCCCATGATACTCAGAAAATCGAGTCCACTGATGTGCAGAGCTGAAGGAAAACCAGGTCTAGAGACCTCTCGGCGTTGATCTAGAAAGGGAAAAGACGATGATTTCAGCCAATAAAATCTTTAATAGGACACTGAGGGCAAAAATGACAGTATCCACCCTCCATGGTAATGGTGTTATTCTGACCTAGAGATTCACAGACCTTAGGGCTGTCTGACCCTTGTGGGTCATCTGGGTAGACACCGTTATGTGGTAGGTTTGATCGTCATTCTGTGTAGTATTTGTGGTGCAGGTAGAGGGGAGTGCGTATACTCCAATATATCGAAATATACCAAAAAAAACAACAACAAAAAAAAACACTTGTGAAGGTTCATTAAGCTCCAAGGAAAATGGAATTGGGACCATTTTTTAGTTCCAGATATTGAAGGTTATGGGTCCAATTGGTTCTGTCTATATATTGGTTCAGTTTTGTTTGGGGCCCCTAAACCTTCCCCTACATCATAGAAGATTGGTATGCGGGTGGGAAAAGTCATCCATAAGTTAATCGCTATCTGATGGACAAGATGTGTTGACTACTTTGCTTGCCATCATGTCAAACATCTTTAAGCAGCTTGCGGATTCTGTCCTCCAAGGATCTCCTGACCTAAATAAAAATCTAAAAAATCCTGTAAGAAGTGCCAACTGTTTCTTGCAGCACTAAATGTCCTCAGAAGGGTTGTGACTTTGTTTGCCCCAATTTACCAATGAGGGTAAACAGATTTCTCCTCGTCTGGACAAAAGACCAAGTAGAGTTTGATTGCGGCTCCTGATGCTTGAAGGGGTTGTCTCATGAAGACGTCCCGTGCCCAATTAGATCATAAGGACATCATAGGGGTTGGCACGTCCATCTATGAGCCAGGGCTGCTCTGTAGCTACTCCTTAAACCGATAATAATCCGCTCTTATGTCCCGAAAATCTCCTTCCCCAGGTTTCTCCATTCTGCTGCAGTATTTATGCTTCATCTTTCAGGCTGACAAACCTGTCTCGGCGGATCAGCTCCAGGTCTGCACTGACCTTTTAGGTTATAAAAATACAATACCGTAAAGGGCACTGATCACTGAAGTCTTAAAAGTGTCATTGATGTATTGTGTCATTGTGTATTTTGTTCAGTCCTCAGATGTCCACATTACAGGACAGTCCCCCTTATTTCATGCTGTGCGGTCTTCAATATGCATTTGCACTGGTTTTTGTAATAGGCATAGTATTTTGTTTTCTTTTGGACCAACAAACTTGGTTAAAGTTGCTTGGTGGTGATCTGCAGTTTGTCATTTAGACAGGCTCCTTTAAGTTATGCCCTAGCAAAAATAAGCTGGGGGTGCCAAATGTATGGGATGTGCAACATGGGCCTCTCAGAAGTTAGAAAAGTGGACTCAGATTTAGCTGCTTCCCTGCCCCATAAGCTTGTTTGTAGCATTGCTTTAATGGAGTCTCCATGGTATCACATGAGCCCTTTTAGTGCTTCTGATTGGCTAGAAGAGAGAGGCGGTGCCCATGAATTACATACAGCGTACGCTTTTTTTTGCGTAATTTTATCCAACCCATCGGCACTTCCGGGCAGTTATTAGTGAGTATATATGCACCCACTGACCCATCTTTATTAATACATGTTGTAGACCGATCCTAGTGATAGATGTTCTCTAAAGGGGTTTCCAGGATTAGAAAAAAAATCTGCTTTTTTTTTTCCTTCCCCAAAATAAAGCGTCGCATTTGTTGATGGGCTGTGTCTGGTATTGCAGCTCAGTCCCATTCACTTGAATAAGGATGAGCTGCAGTACCAGCGACAGCCACATGGAGACGAGTGGAACTGTTTCTAATCTTGGACACTCCCTTTAAAGTCCCATAAATAATATATCCCCCATCTATTACTCTTTAGTGGATATATTAGGTGATAGGATTTTTTTAATTTTTTTTCAAAATGTAGTAATATTTTGTTAGGGGCAGGACTTGCACTAGGGATAATACAGTATATCAGTTTTTCATGTTTTTATAAGAAAAATAAACCCTACAAAAATACATTTTGTATGGGGTCTTATACTAGGTGTGACATGTCTCTGTACGTGCCACATGACCTGTACATATCCTATGTGAATTATTTAAAAAAATAAAATAAATTGCTAAATTATATTTTTTCAAAAAAGTATCCCCCATATACCATTCATTTTAATGTCCGGAGACTCCTGCTCTGCCTATAAGTTGTGATGGAAATGCAGGAGGACAAGATTTCATTTTTGACCATTTTGAAAAATGTAATTGTTTTCCGCTTCAGGTATTCACATCTGACTCCGCCGGGAAGGACGTGGTGAGACGATCAATTTTCTGAAATGATATCTGAATAAGAGGCCGCACTTGGTAGATGGACAGGCTGAGATGATGAATAAAATACAAACTGTTCCCAGCTTCTGTTCGCGCCCGCAGACACGATTTACCTTTGGCTGCTGTTTTTCTTGGCAGCAGCAGAATTATGTTCTCCTCATAACAGACGGTTTTCCAGGTTAAGGAATTGCGAGCCGTAATTGAACAGTTGCCGTTTTTACAGTCCATTGTACCCGTTACCTGAGGCTTTTAATTCAGAATTTAGTCTAGTAATTAAATTGTACACTTATTTAAGAATATGATAAAAATGTAAATTAAAAAATGAAATTCTTGTCCTTCGAAGCATAAATATTTGGATAAAGTTTATCCCAATGAATGGTACGAGACAAAGTAAAGGGATAAGAAACATTTTCTTTTTGTCCTACGACGACACAGAAGGGCCGAGGAAATTCACTCCCCAACCTCTTGTGAGAAAATAGTTTAAAACCTTAAAGACCCTTAGACCAGTGATGGGAAATACAGTCCCTACTTGGGACCTACCTTACGTTCTTAATGGACTATGTGAAGAACAGGACGAGAGTTTTCTCTAAATCCCATATTGTTTGAGAAGGTCATAATGCAGATGGGGGTGGCCCGGAAATCGATTTAATGGTTTCTCAAGAAAATCGCTTAAAGTTTTGCTTGATTTGTAAAGCCGATAGTCTCTTTGCGATAGACGCATTTCATAGAGAAACAAGTGTGTCTACATCTTTCCTCCAGTTCCTCTGATTCACAGAATAGTAGCCAAGATAAGAATGGATCGACCATCAGCCATTGAGATTGTTCCTTTCAGGCACAAAAAAAGGGTATGGTTTCCCCGAATTGTTGAGACTATCAAGGGGGGAATATTGGGAGCTGTCAATTTGCAAAGATCTTCCGTTACAAAAAGGATTTCGACATCTCCACAAACTTTTATTGACAATGTGGCGTCTAAAAGAATAAATCTAGCCCGGATTGAGTTGTCAGACAAAGTAGTAGAAAAATAGATGACCGGAAAAAAACCTTCCACTACAGCAGTGTATCAAAGGGTTCAGAGAAAAACAGCAGCATTATTAGTACTTGGTAGGGTTCCCCATCCTGTTATGGCCTGGGGTCACCAAATCTTACATATTATGTGACAAATGTTGCAATGTAGTGTGTGACATGTAAATTCCCATTCTACATTTTATAACTTACCCTACACAGAAGAGCCTTGGTCTCGTAATAGGTAAGTACGGGCTCCATGGTCTGGTAGAACATCTGTAGCCTCCTCTTGACGTTCTCTGTGGTGACTTCATTGCGATGGCTGATCTTACTTCTCTCCACCACCCGCATGGTCATGATTTCAGCAGAACAGTCCAGGTACAGGACCAGATTCGGTGTGCAGAGCTGATAAATGAAAAATGTAAATATTAATAAGTAACTGTGGACAGGAAGATGTTACCCTACTCTGGAGTCATGGAGCAGTCTTCTGGTCACTCATGGAACATACAAGTGTGCACCCTCTATGTCTGGGAAGCTTGTATGTAGGTCAATACCATGTAACTTTTCTCTGCATAGGTAGGAATGTCCGCATAACAGCCCACATGCACCCCTAGAGCCAGAAATGGAAACTTCTGGGGTTTTTGATTTTTTGATTTGAAGGCACAATCTTGGTGAAATTAACTATAAAAATCATAAAATACTTAATTTGTGAATTACTATATTCATAGTGCACCTGTGAAACAGCCTTATAATAAACTTGAAAGAATTTAAGGTTTAAATATATTAAAGAACTAAATTGTTGATAGAGTTGTCCGCAATGCTGATTGGTTGTGAGTTGCTGACTGACGCTTCTTTTCCCAAATGTCTGTTTCAGCTGGATGCCAAGCGAAGCATACAGCCCCTTTAAGCCTGTCCTACTGAATTAATGAGGGTTTAGGTCCTAAAGTACAAAGATTTTTAATCAAGGGATTAAAGACTCGAGACAAAAATCTGCAAACTTCTGAAATAAACCGCAACAAATAAATCCCTTTACTGTGTAACTGGCATAAATGGGTCTGCAACTTTTTATTAATTGCAGATTAACAAACAGAGAACTGGCAGAACTCTTTCTAATATATAATGCATTAAAACTTAGGCTCGTGGAGCTCATTTGAAGGTCATTTGTGCAAATGATTTGTCTTCTTTCCGGCTTGCTGCACGCGTATTCTTAAAGCCTGCCCATATAAAGTGATAAGTGCATATGGGGCAATATACAATATATACACGAGGTGTGTGCATGAGAGCGCAGGAAGCATAAGCAGAACAATTCTCCCTGAGGAGACTGATCAGGTATTTAAGAATCAAGGGATTGTGTCATGAAGACAACAGTGTCTATATGTCCTAAAAGGGCATACGGACAAACAGAAGAGTATAACTACTATAGAACTACCTTCTAGAACTACCTTCTATGTACAAGAATATAACTACTATAATACTACTCCTATATACAAGAATATAACTACTATAATACTGCTCCTATATACAAGAATATAACTACTATAATACTGCTCCCTATATACAAGAATATAACTACTATAATACTGCTCCTATATACAAGAATATAACTACTATAATACTGCTCCCTATATACAAGAATATAACTACTATAATACTGCCCCCTATACAGAAGAGTATAACTACTATAGAACTACCTTCTATGTACAAGAATATAACTACTATAATACTGCCTCCTATATACAAGAATATAACTACTATAATACTGCCTCCTATGTACAAGAATATAACTACTATAATACTGCCCCTATATACAAGAATATAACTATTATAATACTGCCCCCTATATACAAGAATATAACTACTATAATACTGCCCCCTATATACAAGAATATAACTACTATATTACTGCCCCCTATATACAAGAATATAACTACTATAATACTGCTCCTATATACAAGAATATAACTACTATAATACTGCCCCCTATATACAAGAATATAACTACTATAATACTGCCCCCTATATACAAGAATATAACTACTATAATACTGCCCCTATACACAAGAATATAACTATTATAATACTGCCCCCTATGTAACATAATGTAACTACTATAATACTGCCCCTATATACAAGAATATAACTACTATAATACTGCCCCCTATATACAAGAATATAACTACTATAATACTGCCCCCTATATACAAGAATATAACTACTATAATACTGCCCCTATACACAAGAATATAACTATTATAATACTGCCCCCTATGTAACATAATGTAACTACTATAATACTGCCTCCTATATACAAGAATATAACTACTATAATACTGCTCCTATATACAAGAATATAACTACTATAATACTGCTCCTATATACAAGAATATAACTACTATAATACTGCCCCCTATGTACAAGAATATAACTACTATAATACTGCCCCCTATATACAAGAATATAACTACTATAATACTGCCCCCTATATACAAGAATATAACTACTATAATACTGACCCCTATATACAAGAATATAACTACTATAATACTGCTCCTATGTACAAGAATATAACTACTATAATACTGCCCCTATATACAAGAATATAACTACTATAATACTGCCCCCTATATACAAGAACATAACTAATATAATACTGCCCCCTATATACAAGAATATAACTACTATAATACTGCTCCCTATATACAAGAATATAACTACTATAATACTGCCACTATATACAAGAATATAACTACTATAATACTGCTCCTATATACAAGAATATAACTACTACAATACTGCCCCTATATACAAGAATATAACTACTACAATACTGCCCCTATATACAAGAATATAACTATTATAATACTGCCCCCTATATACAAGAATATAACTACTAGAATACTGCCCCCTATATACAAGAATATAACTACTATAATACTGCTCCTATGTACAAGAATATAACTACTATAATACTGCCTCCTATATACAAGAACATAACTAATATAATACTGCCCCCTATATACAAGAATATAACTACTATAATACTGCCCCCTATATACAAGAATATAACTACTATAATACTGCTCCTATGTACAAGAATATAACTACTATAATACTGCCTCCTATATACAAGAACATAACTAATATAATACTGCCCCCTATATACAAGAATATAACTACTATAATACTGCTCCCTATATACAAGAATATAACTACTATAATACTGCCACTATATACAAGAATATAACTACTATAATACCGCTCCTATATACAAGAATATAACTACTATAATACTGCCCCCTATATACAAGAATATAACTACTACAATACTGCCCCCTATATACAAGAATATAACTACTATAATACTATCCCTATATACAAGAATATAACTACTATAATACTGCTCCTATGTACAAGAATATAACTACTATAATACTGCCTCCTATATACAAGAACATAACTAATATAATACTGCCCCCTATATACAAGAATATAACTACTATATTACTGCCCCCTATATACAAGAATATAACTACTATAATACTGCCCCTATACACAAGAACATAACTAATATAATACTGCCCCCTATATACAAGAATATAACTACTATAATACTGCTCCCTATATACAAGAATATAACTACTATAATACTGCCACTATATACAAGAATATAACTACTATAATACCGCTCCTATATACAAGAATATAACTACTATAATACTGCCTCCTATATACAAGAACATAACTAATATAATACTGCTCCTATTTACAAGAATATAACTACTATAATACTGCCTCCTATATACAAGAACATAACTAATATAATACTGCCCCCTATATACAAGAATATAACTACTATAATACTGCTCCCTATATACAAGAATATAACTACTATAATACTGCCACTATATACAAGAATATAACTACTATAATACCGCTCCTATATACAAGAATATAACTACTATAATACTGCCCCCTATATACAAGAATATAACTACTACAATACTGCCCCCTATATACAAGAATATAACTACTATAATACTGCCCCTATATACAAGAATATAACTACTATAATACTGCCCCTATATACAAGAATATAACTACTTTAATACTGCCCCTTATATACAAGAATATAACTACTATAATACTGTCCCTATATACAGGAATATAACTACTATAATATTGCTCCTATATACAAGAATATAACTACTATAATACTGCCCCTATATACAAGAATATAACTACTATAATACTGCCCCTATATACAAGAATATAACTACTATAATACTGCCCCTATATACAAGAATATATCTACTATAATACTGCTCCTATATACAAGAATATAACTACTATAATACTGCTCCTATATACAAGAATATAACTATTATAATACTGCCCCCTATATACAAGAATATAACTACTATAATACTGCCCCTATATACAGGAATATAACTACTATAATACTGCCCCTATATACAAGAATATTACTACTATAATACTGCTCCTATATACAAGAATATAACTACTATAATACTGCCCCTATATACAAGAATATAACTACTTTAATACTGCCCCTTATATACAAGAATATAACTACTATAATACTGCCCCCTATATACAAGAATATAACTACTATAATACTGCCCCCTATGTACAAGAATATAACTACTATAATACTGTCCCTATATACAGGAATATAACTACTATAACACTGCTCCCTATATACAAGAATATAACTACTATAATACTGCCCCTATATAAAAGAATATAACTACTATAATACTGCCCCCTATGTACAGGAATATAACTATTATAATAACGGCACTATTTTATAAAACGGCATGCAAAAAGACGCCCGTGAAAAAGAAGTGCATGTCACTTCTTGGGACGTTTTTGGAGCCGTTTTTCATGGACTCTATAGAAATACAGCTCCAAAAATGGCAGTAAAAAACGCAGTGAAAAACGCGAGTTGCTTAAAAAACATCTGAAAATCAGGAGCGGTTTTCCCTTCAAATCAGCTTGGTATTTTCAGACGTTTTTAGTTAAGTGTGAGAACATACCCCTACTCTACTCCGTTGTCTGATTGGCTGCCTTGGGTTGCGGTAGATTTCCTTGTATTATACAAGACAGATATGTGAGTTATTTCAAATCATTTCTCCAATCAAGTTCCTGCCCGATGAACACAATAAAAAATATTTTTGTCACGCTGGCAGACATGCGTTGGGCAGAACATCTCTGCGGGATCCTATCTAATCTGGCCGGCATGCCATAGATTTTGACAGGTCTCTTTGTGTGAGGCGAGGTTCTCAGTGTTCTGAGTAATCGCTGTCTCAAACTTGTCTGCGGGTGGAACAAACTGAATTTATCCTGGTGTGAAATGTGTTTTCTTATTCCATTTGGCTACAAAGCGGACTGGAAAGAGTATACACACTGTTTGTGTCTAAATTGTGACCACAATATTCTGCCAAATCATCTAAAGAAAATGCAAATAAAAGTAACTCAGAGCACGTCAGTGCAGCTTTAAGAAAAGGTTTGTCAGCGATGAGTCTGTTGACCGTTTACTCATTTCCTAAGGTCTTACTAAGATCTGTTATTTTAACAAACTATAGAAAGGATCTTTCATCAGAAGAATTAGAAAATGTAACCGCTTGTGTACTGTACCCATTTGCTATTTTACATTTTTCCACCACAAACCTCACCAAGCTTAAAAGAAGTACAGGTCCTTCTCAATGATGTAGAATGTCATCAAAACGTTAATTTATTTCAGTAATTCAATTCAAAAAGTGAAACTCATATATTCTATAGATTCATTACACACAGAGTGATCTATTTCCAGCATTTTTTTTTCTTTTAATGTTGAAGATTATGGCTAAGAGTTCATGAAAACCTAAAATTTAGTCTCTCAGAAAATTAGAATATTGGCTAATAGATGAAGATTGTAGACTCATGGGGTCACACTCTAATCAGCGAATCAACACAAAACACCTGAAAAGGTTTCCTAAGCCTTTAAATGGTCCAACAGTCTGGTTCAGGAGGCTACACAATCATGGGGAAGACGACTGACTTGACAGTTGTCCAGAAGACGGTCATTGACATCCTCCACAAGGAGGAGGAGCCACAAAAGGACATTGCTAAAGAGGCTGCTGTTCAGAGTGCTGTATCCAAGCGTATTAATGGAAAGTTGAGAGGAAGGAAAAAGTGTGGTAGAAAAAGGTGCACAAGCAACAGGGATAACCGCAGCCTTGAAAAGGATTGTCAAGAAAAGGCCATTCAAGAATCTGGGGGACCGCGGCTGGAGTCAGTGCTTCAAGAACCACCACACACAGACATATCCAGGACATGGGAGAAAACTGTCGCATTCCTTGTGTCAAGCCACTCATGACCTAGATACAACGTCAGAAGCGTCTTACCTGGGCTAAGGAGAAAAGGGACTGGTCTGTTGGTCTGTTCTCAGTGCCCAAAGTTCTGTTTTCAGATGAAAGTAAATTTTGCATTTCAATTGGAAATCTCGGTCCGAGAGTCTGGAGGAAGAGTGGAGAGGCGTCAATCCAAGTTGCTTGCGGTCCAGTGTGAAGTTTCCAGAGTCAGTGATGGTCTGGGGGGCCGTGTCATCTGCTGGTGTTGGTCACTGTGTTATATCAGGTCCAGAGACAACGCAGCGTCTACCAAGAAATTTCCGAGCATTTCATGCTTCCCTCTGCTGACAAGCTTTATGGAGATGCTGATTTCATTTTCCAGCAGGACTTGGCACCTGCCCACACTGCCAAAAGTACCAATATCTGGTGTAATAACTACAGTATCACTGCGCTTGATTGGCCTGCAAACTCGCCCGACCTAAACCTTATAGAGAATCTATAGGCTATTATCAAGAGGAAGATGAGACACCAGACCCAACAATGCAGATGAGCTAAAAGCCATTATCAAAGCAACCTGGGCCTCCATAACACCTCAGCAGTGCCACAGGCTGATCGCCTCCATGCCATGCCGCATTGATAACACCTCAGCAGTGCCACAGTCTGATCGCCTCCATGCCACGCCGCATTGATAACACCTCAGCAGTGCCACAGTCTGATCACCCTCATGCCACGCCGCATTGATAACACCTCAGCAGTGCCACAGGCTGATCGCCTCCATGCCACGCCGCATTGATAACACCTCAACAGTGCCCCAGGCTGATCGCCTCCATGCCACGCCGCATTGATAACACCTCAGCAGTGCCACAGTCTGATCACCTCCATGCCACGCCGCATTGATAACACCTCAGCAGTGCCACAGGCTGATCGCCTCCATGCCACGCCGCATTGATAACACCTCAGCAGTGCCCCATGCTGATCGTCTCCATGCCACGCCGCATTGATAACACCTCAGCAGTGCCACAGGCTGATCGCCCCCATGCCACGCCGCATTGATAACACCTCAGCAGTGCCACCGGTTGATCACCTCCATGCCACGCCGCATTGATAACACCTCAGCAGTGCCACAGGCTGATCGCCTCCATGCCACGCCGCATTGATAACACCTTAGCAGTGCCCCAGGCTGATCGCCTCCATGCCACGCCGCATTGATAACACCTCAGCAGTGCCACAGGCTGATCGCCTCCATGCCACGCTGCATTGATAACACCTCAGCAGTGTCCCAGGCTGATTGCCTCCATGCCACGCCGCATTGATGCAGTAATTCATGCAGAGTCGGAGCCCCGACCAAGTATTGAGGGCTTATACTGTACAGACTTTTCAGTAGGCCAACATTTAGGTATTAAAAATCATTTTTGAAATTGGGTTTATGTAATATTCTAATTTTCTGAGACAGAATTTTGGGTTTTCATTAACTGTTACCATAATCATCAACATTAAAAGAAAACAATGCTGGAAATAGATCACTCTGTGTGTAATGAATCTATAGAATATATGAGTTCCACTTTTTGAATTGAATTACTGAAATAAATTTACTTTTTGATGATAATCTCATTGAGAAGGACCTGTAAGGCCTCATGCCCACTTCAGTTTTTTCCTTCAGGGTGCTATCCGTTTTTTTCACTGATAGCCCCCTGACCCATTCATTTCAAAGGGCCCATGCACACTTCCGTTATTTTCACGGATCCGTTGTTCCGTTCCGTCAAAAGTAGAGCATATCCTACTTTTGTCAGTGATTCCATGACCGTGGGGCCCATAGAAGACAATGGGTCTGTGAAAAAAATGGACGGCACACAGAAGGGCGTGCCAAAGTTCACAGACTGGGACATGTGACAAGTTCAAATGAAGTTCAATACCTTCCGGTTTTTTTTACGGAAACACGGAAGCCAAACGGAAGCACAACGTCCGTTTGAAACGGAAACAAGGAACGGACACGGAGTACACGTGAAAACCACACGGATACCAGAACGGACACACGGATGCGTGAGAAACGGCCGTGAAAACGGTGATGGAAGTGTGCATGAGTGTACAAAATTTGCTTGACTATTTTGCTCACACAGGTGAATGCAAAATTAGAATACCTTGGATACATCCAGGCGTCAACCATGACCATGACCATGACCATGGGTCAAACATAGGTCCAAAACAGTAAAGCCACCTATCTGCTGCAATGTGGGTCCATAATGTATTTACTTGTCCAAAAATTTCACAGAAATTTATGCAACTAACTTACTTAAGAACGAGTGTAACAACCACAAAACCCATAAAACATGATTCTTTGTAATAGTGCACATGTATAACATGCAACCACATCTCCTGCAAGCATATCATATTTCTCAATACACTAAAATTACAAACAAGGAAAAAACTAAAGAAAAAAAGAAATCGCGAGTAGAGTCGGGATTATTATCAGTCTGTAACTTTGACATGCCAAATATTTCTAATATGATATATTGGCACCAAATAACCACATCCATGCACAGACTAACCAAATATTAGAAAAAAGTTATCAATAATATTAGTCAGGCTTCGTTTACATTTGCATTGGGACTCTGCTCATGGATTCCGTCTGAGCTTTCCGTCAGTAAAACCCATGAACGGAATCCAAACTGAGACAAACGGAAACCATAGATTTCAATGGTGACGAATCCGGTGCAAATGGTTTCCGTTTGTTACCGTTGTTTAAAGGTTCTGTCGTTTTGACGGCATGAATAGCGCAGTCGACTACGGTATTGATTCAGTCAAAACTACAGAACCCTTACACAACGGTAACAAACGGAAACCATTTGCACCGGATCTGTCACCATTAAATTCAATGGTGAGGAAAACGGAAACCTATGGTTTCCATTTGTTTCAGTTTGGATTCTGTTCATGGGTTCCCCTGATGGAGAGCTCCGACGGAACCCATGAACAGAGTCTATACGCAGATGTGAACGAAGCCTTGGAGGACTTACATAATCCTCAGTATTTGTTTAATGTGAAGAAAAATTGACTTATCAGCTGTCCTGACGTGTCTGTTTTACAAAATAAATACTGGCATTCCCCATAAAATAACGATTCTACGGCAATTTTTCTTAGCCCTTTGCAATGTGCCTTTCCTGTGTTATTCCTCCTGGAAATGTATGAATAAATTGGAAACTGGGTTACCATCCTTCTAGCCAATAGAGAGAGTGTTTTACATATTCTGACATTTTCCAATCAGACATAGACATGTGACAAGAGCTGTCAGATCCTCTTTAAATTTTATGGCATGCCAAACGTGTGATTGGTGGGGGTCACTAGTATTTTTTATTTCCATTTAATTTCAGTGAAGTATGACTGCAAGAAAAGGAGCTGGGCCTCTTTTGCTTTTGGGATCGGTGGTAGTCCGACCACCACTGATGACTAAATTATATATTGCATAGGACTACCCCTTTAAGGACGACACACACTTCAAGACTTTCCTCTGCTTCTTAGCTGAGCTTCAATGAAATGTGACGTAACCAGTGACCATAGATCTGATCATCATAATAACCAAAAATGTTACCCTAAAAACTAAACCGTTCTCAGATCTAAAAATAATACCAACCTTGCATTCAAACTCTTCTGCCTGTCTGATCTCACAAGGGAAACCGTCCAGCAGGAATCCTTTGGTGCTTCCAAGTGAAGGACTTATTGCATCTTTTAGAATTTCCAGAATAATATCCTGTTATAAGGAAATAATACAATAAATACTTAAAGAAAATAATATTCCATGTTTTATATATTGTAATATTGTGGCCATATACACGTAATGGCCACTTTATTAGAGACACCGGCCCTTTCACGATTGGAGCTTCTGACCCGTGACCCCGGAGAGCAGCATAAAAATCAAGTGGGTAGGTTTTCCGTGGATCAGTTTCAGTGTGAATCGACATTAGAAAGGAAAAATGGAGCGATCTGAGTGACTTCCGGCAAGGCGCGGACGTCGGTGCTAGACTAGCCGGGGGCCAGTATTTCAAAAACTGCCAACCTTGTGGAGTTTTCTCTTGGAACGGTGTCAAGAGTATACCGAGAATGGTGTGATGGCGGAAAAACATCCAGCGAAAAGGGGATCCTGTGGATGTCAACAGCTCATCGATGAACGGGGTTAGGGGGGTTTTACTTTATTGTAGGTTACCTTATGGCAGAAGGACACGTTGGCACCAACTATGAGAAGCGATCCTGCCCGCATGGGCCAATATTCGGCAGAATTCAACACCTATTGGAATCTATGCCACGATGAATTGCTGCGGTTCTGGAGGCCGAAGAAGGTCCAACGCGCTACTCTAATAATGTGGCTATTCAGTGTATATGACTCCGATCTTCAAATATCATAACATCCAGGACACAGAAAATGTAATGGAGAAAGTTTTGACAAAAGTTTTGAGGACTTTAAACCAAGGCATCACTATGTGAAAGGGAAATCTGAATGATTGCTAAAAAACTTTTTGCATACTGAATCATAGGCTTATATGGTTTACCACTGAGGAGAGCTGTAAAATTTCGTTTCCTGGGTCTAATGAATGTAGTAATGGTATATGGTAATAGGCGTCACTGGGATAATGGTGTCGTTTATGTGCCAGAGAGACAGATCTCTCAGATGGGCACCCGCTATTACAGAGTCCACCAGGTGAACCCTACTGCCAGGATATAACTAACACTTTCTTTATAGTAAAAGTGTTAAATAGCAGCTCCAGTTAAATTTGAAAATTATTCTATGTTTTCAGATTCATATTTTTCTCCATAGGGGGCAGTATTGTAGTGCTTCATGCTGGAGCACATTTTCAAAAACATCCAGCCAGCAGTTTAAAGGGCTTGAAAAGTGACAACCACGTTTCTGAGCCAGATATGTACTCAAAGTAGTTGTCACCTCCCCAGTCCTTTTGCTGGCTCATACAAAGTGAATTTCTCAGCAGGGGACGACAACGAGCGCAGGAGAAAGAGAATAATAAATCGGTCACTCTGAATATAGAGAAGAAAAAAAAGAATAAACACAACTGGGATTAGGAAAATTCATGATTGAAGTTGTACATAAAGTTCAAGGGGTTGTCCGGGATTAAAAAAATATGGCTGCTTTCTTCCAAAAACAGCGCCGCTCCTGTCCTCAGGTTGTGTGTGGTATTGCAACTCAGTCTCATTTACTTCAATGGACTTGAATTACAATCCCAGACGCAACCCATGAATGGTGTGGAACTCCACAGCGAGTTTTGGTTACCCATAAAGACGTGTTTCATTGCATTTGCAGAAAGAAGAAAATCCTTCTGTGCAGCATTTTTGGAGGATGGGAGTGTCTCACAGATGATGTGGATTGTGCTGCTGCTTTTATATACATTGAGAAAATGTCTAAGCAGAGTACCACGTTGTGATCCATGAAGGTTATTTAAAGGGGAATTAGCACTATTTTCAGGTTTACTTTACCAGGTGACTAGAAGGAAGCAGCAAGGTCTGTTATTTATACTGCACATTCACAAGTGACTGCCTGAAACTCTTTATTATCGTAATTGAAGAGACCTCCTAGACCCCAAGATAGGGAAGCGTCAAACACAAAGCCAGGAGTATGGTCATCAGGAGCCGGCGGTCAGTGACTAATTTACACTCTCTGGCTGTTACTTCTTATGGGAACACATTCTGGCTGTTGCTGCTTATAAGGGCACCCCAGGCTGTCACTGCTTATAGGGGCACTCTCTAACTATTACTTCCTATAGGGGCACTCAATGTCTATTACTTCTTATGGGAAACCTCTTTAGCTGTCACTTCCTATTGGGGCACAATTTGTCTATTAATTAGGGACACTCTCTGGCTACTACTTTTTATTGGGTCACTCTCTGGCTATTACTTCTTATGATGGCCCTCTGACTGTTACTTCTTATGGGCGCTCTATCTTGCTGTCACTTTATATGGGGTTACTCTCTGGCTGTCAATTCTTATGGTGGCCCTCTGGCTGTTACTTTTTTTGGGGGCACTCTCTGGTTGTCACTTTTTATGGCGACACTCTGGCTGTTACGTCTTATGGGAGTACTCTCTGGCTGTTATTCTTTATGGGGGCACTCTCTGGTTGTCAATTCTTATGGGGGCACTCTCTGGCTGTCACTTCTTACTGGCGAAATGTCTGGCTGTCACTTCTTATGGGGCAATTTCTGTCTGTCACTTCTTATGGGGGCACTTTCTGGCTGTTAATTCTTTTGGGTGCACTGTCTTGCTGTCACTTCTTATGGGGGCACTCTCTGGCTGTCAATTCTTATTTTGGCTGTTACTTCTTTTGGGGGCACTCTCTGGCTGCTATTGTTTATGGGGGCAATCTCTGGTTGCTGCTACGTAAGTGTGGCGCACCCTGGAACTACTTGACTGTCAAGATTGGGGAAAAGCTGGAGGGGGAATGTAGTATTACATGATGGTCATTCAGCTGTTTATGTAAGACATGGATGGCCAGAGTCCACTGGAGTGAGAGACGCTTCTTGTTAGTTGGGTCTCTGCTCTGGCTCATTAAGGACGGGTCCCATGTGGGGGACTCCCCTCTATCATGTCCATACACCCTAATAGGACATATAGACAGGGGATGCAACCTGAAGCAGGATGGCATTCCTGTACTGCGTTGGTGCCACTTAGAAAGATTCTTCAATCCATATATCAGGGTCATGAAATCTACGACACCCTGTGTTTGCAGTGATGATAATTTTCTACCACAGCCGCTCCCGCATTTACCTACGCGTCCAACATTACGTATTACAGACGCAACTTCAGAAGGGTCCAGGAAAGACCAAACATCATTATATTCTCTTCTTGGATGTGACGTCACTTGGATATTGAAAAACGATACAATACAAAACTATACTATACAATACAATAAGGCCCCATGCACACGACCGTAAGGGTTTTCACTGTCCGCAAATACGGATCCGATGGGTATGGATACACATCTGTAGCCGTCCGCAATTGCGGACAAGAATAGGACATGTTCTATATTTTGCGGATCATTTCTATGGCCGTAAATATAAGGAAAGGTGTCCGTGGTCAATAGAAATTAATGGGTCCGCAATTTCATCCGTAATTACATATTAAGTAATTCCGTATCAAAACTATGGTCGTGTGCATGGGGCCTAATTTCGTGACATGGGTTTCATTACACTGGGATATGGACCAGGTGGGATCCTTTAACCCTATAACTTCTGGATAGCTCACATTAGATAGAGCAGTGATCCCTACCCAAAAGAAAAGCCATAGATTAGGAGTCGGACAACGGTTTTAAAGTACAGCGTGGAATATTTCTACGGAGATGCCTATGATTTCTTCTACACGTCCGCCATTTATTACTTACTACTGTATAAAGGCATTTACATTGCTGCAGCATTTCAGGGTTTATTTCTATCTGTTGACAAGGACACACAAGGCCCCATCATTATGTTTAGGACAGGAATGTATGAAAAGCGACGACCGCCATTCACCGCGGCACCTGTATAGTGGGAACAATATGTTATCTCTGTGACCTTTCTGCAGCGCAGCGATTTCACTATTGTATTTCATGTTGTACAGTTAAGACCTTGCAGGTTAAGAATGGATAATGATCATCTTTTTCTTATAAACCCCCTCGCCCACCACTAGAATACTGCGCATTTGTGATAATAACTTGGTTATTACCAGATTCATCCGTTATAAAGGAGCTTGTTATAATAACATAGCTACGGGCCTTTATCTGCTCCTCCTATGTCCTTCTTCCTTCTATATTACAGTGAACATGGCGTTAAGGAGAATCCGTCACCTCTCCTGAAAGGTCTAGTTTAGTAAATATTTATATTCCCCATGAATTAATAATTCTCGATCATCTTTTCTTGGAACTCTAAGTTTTGTCATTCCTCTGTTATTCCTCCAATAAATATATGAATAAATTAACAAATGGGTGTTACCAGTTGGGGGGTGTGTCTCTACACAGACTCACTCTGTCAGCACTGATTGGACATTGTCAGTCTGTGTAGGGACACACCTCCAAGTGCTAACATCCGGGTGTCAATTTATTTATATATTTCTAGGAGGAATAACAGAAGAATGTTAAAATCTATAATTCTAAGAAAAGATGATCCAGAATTGTTTTTAAATAGAGAATACAGTTAGTTATACCCTATAAGCCAGGTCTCCACATCAACATTATGCGGTATTACACAGCGATGTTATTACCCCTAATATCAGCCTATAGGGGTTGCATAAAATTGGATATATACAACAATGTCTGATTTTTGCAAACCCCATAGGCTAATATTAGCGGTGATAAAATGCAATATTTCATTAATATGGTGTATTATCAATCGGGAAACCTGGGCTGACGAACATTTCCCACTATTTTCTACTGATCCTGAGTTATAGCCTGTATTAAACTCCAGAGCTGCATTCACAATTCTGAAGGCTTCAGAGGTGAAATCTCCCAACATCTATGCAGGATTAATGTACAGAGCTTGCTTTGGGGATTTGAATTCTGGGAGTCTTTACTGTAATCTGATATAGAGAAATCGAACTGCTTCCCCTGCTGCATTATAGGAGCTCCGCTAAGCTGTTAGGGGTGTGTCTGACTGCAAAGATGTTGACTGTTTCGAATGACAACTAGCAGAACCGTGAATACAACTCCTTATAAGCTATATTTTAACTCAAGATCATGTATTCACGTATTTATGGAATTACTCAACTTTTTATGTAGATTAATTATATAACGGTAGATTCAAAGGTGGAGAAACACTTCAAAAATTGTAAAATCAAGAATGAAAATATGCCTTGCTTTCAATCCATTTTGCTAGTGTTTCCCTTTAAGCCGGTGACAGTGTGTACATCCCATACTGGCTCCATGTATATCCGCTTCCACCTACCATTGGCACTGGGTTCCCGTGTTGAATGAGATCCTTAATCAGTTTACTCCTCTCGGAGGTGGCCGCAAGGTCGCTCTGCAGAAGGTCGGTTATGGACAGGTACGTGAGTCCATACTTCTGTGATAGTTTCTCACACTGAGTCCCTTTTCCGGATGCGGGTCCACCTTTCACACAAAAAGCACAAGTAAACCATTAGTAAGTGAAACTCCGAAATGAAACAGGATTTCAATGTCTTTATCTTAATATGATGGGATAGAAAAGAAGACACATTTAATAGTGGAGATGTTTCAAAAGTGGTGCAAAAGAAAAGTGGAGTAAATGCCCAGAGCAACCAATCAGGTCGCTGCTTTAATTTTTCAAAGGGCCTGTGAAAAATAGGACGTCCAATCTGATTAATTGCCATGGGCTAGTACTCCTGTGCGTCCAGTGTGACTATTTACTAACATTTAATAACTTTTCTAAGTAGATCCGACCTGCATTGTTTTTAGCCTCCGTCAGATTCATTTACAAGGTGCGCACGCTTTTCATGAATCTGGCGCATAACCCCATTTAACCCTATGTTTTTTTTAGTGCAAATCGTCATGAAACAACTGAAGTGAGATTTAGCAGAGCTTTACAGACACTGATCCAGCAGGGCACAACAAGGAAATGTGAGGTCTGGAAACCTGACGGCTGAAATACTATGTGGGGAATATATCGTCAATCTTAAACTAAACTACGTCAGCGTGAAATGGTGGATGCCTCTTAATAAATTTGGCGCGTCTTTGGCTATTCGAGCTACGAGCAGGTGAAGATTTGCACCATAAAATATGCCAATTTCAAGCGTAAGTTATGGTAAATCCGTCAGTCTGTGGAAGGCTTCGCTACACACCACCCACTTTTTCACTACTTAATTACCGGCCATCAAAAAAAGTGTCCAGAGAAGTAAAAAGTTGCACATTTTAGCGCAAATATGGTGTGCGCCAAAGTTTGTGACTTTTTAACGCCAGATCCTCCCCAGTGGGAAGAATATATTAACTTTTCTACCCCAGTTTTCTACAATAATTTATGCAGTGAACTGGCGCAAATCATAGGGCAAAGCTATGCCAGATCAGTCTGCACACGGACACAGACTAATCCTGGCGGACTCCATTGACTTATAATGGGGTCCCTCTGGATTCTGTTTTTTTTTTTCTTTAACATTGCAGAACGCTATTTGTTCTGTCAAAAATACTGAAGGATTGAGAAAAACACCAATGAGAACAGAGACTAAGACATAGTATTTGCAATGTTAGAGTACACCACATTATATAAAGCAGAGCGATGCTTCAATACATCACAAACAGTTAATTTTTAGGGTTCTGACGTGAGTGCACGTTGGTTGGTGTCCATTTCATTTACTGCTCCCTGAACTCCCCGTGAATCAAGAAAGCTGCAGAGAAGTTACACACATCCATAAAACAAATACAAATTATCTTCACTATTCATTGAAAAATATTTTCATCAACTCATCTGATACTGATCTTGAATTAAATCATGTTGCATACTCCAGTCACACCCAGAGCTGCACTCAAAATTCTGCTAGCATCCACTTGCAATATCATCAATGTGCCGACAGGCATATCAGTTTAGCTGAGCTTATAGCATACAATTCACACTGCTGCTTTGTATTTTAGGAAATGTATTTTCTTTTACCTAGGATGACTGTAAAGAATCTGACATAAACACTGCATCTCCCACAATGCACCGCAGCAGAGCATGTAGGTGTAAAGACCCTAAACCAGCAGCGAGTTGTGAAGTTCTGCAGCCTGAGACCTAATAGGAAGGCAGTAGAATTGGGAATGCAGCTCTATATGTGAATGGAGTATAACACATGATGTTTAAATCAGTATGAGAAAAGTAAAGCTAAGAATTTTAACTCAACATGATGTTTAGAAGAGCTATATATATAATCACTTAGTTGATTGCTGACCAAGCGGTACAATAAATAAAGCCTTTGGTTAGTACATGGTTCCTAAGTATCAAATGGTTTGCAATAGGTCTTGATTAAAAATGTACTACCGTTTTGTGTATGCAGCTCCTATGCAGACCAAACTTGAGTATTAGATAATGTATGAACACAGAAATGTTCTGCAGAACCTAATGAATCCAATGGATGTAAATAATTGTGACAGGTTACAGTCCTATGGGCACTATGTTATGAACAGTTGATGAAACGGTTCGCTTGTCAAAACGATATGTAACAGTCGGGTCATATGTGTCATCTCCGGCGTACAGCAGAGTAATTATTGAGTTGGTGGAAAATAATAGAGGAGTAAAAATGTTATTGTTTTGCACCCAGCACTTAATAGTGGTCTCCCCCTCATGCCAAGTCTAGAACTGGGTGACTCATTTACCACCGTACGGGCGGATAATTACAGTTACGCAGAGACTTCTCTGTTCTTCTGTCTACAAACACAATATCTCCTGATAATCCAGCACTTGTATTGGGTCATTGAGCACATTATATGCAGGACACATGTTACTACATACGGACAACTGGAGATCTTGAAAGTGTGAACATTAGTATTCAATAAATTTAATGTGCACAGGTTTTTTTCAAAAATCAGTAGTATATGTGAAACGTTGTAATATATCTTATTAGGGGAAATGTGGCATCTTCCTCCCCTTCCAGCAGCATGTAGTCCCCCTTTTCCTGGTTCTGTAAATGTTTAGAAACACCAAAAAAATTATCTTGTATAAAACACTAAATACTAGTCAGGGATGAGGGAGATGCTGCTGCAGTGTCTCTCCCTCAGTGTCTATGTGCTGTGAGAGGGGAAGAGGGAGGAATGGGAAGTCTTCTTACAGTCTAATACACATCTAGAGCTGCCTAGGAAAGGAGTGGGATTTTTGTTTTGGAACGATAGGTAATGGATAATGCTTTTTTAAACTCACTTATTATTTTTGAACACTACTGTATGTCTTTTTTTGACCAAATTAACTTTGTAACCTAATCCTTTTCCTATGGGTAAATAGAAGGATAATGTTCATCACCATGAGCTTTTCTATTCTTGATCATTCCTATGAGAACCTCTGATGTCATCTACTATATGTGAAATTCCAGGATTTTCAGTATATATCATCACTATATAGGATTAAAGTTCAGCTTGAATAAAACATTCCGCATAAACGAATTTCTCCAATATTCAGCTCTCCTTCTAAACTTGGATCCATCACAAAAAACAGCTTGATAGCAAAACAAGAGGAAGCCGAGAGCATCGTGCACAGGGCCGTTCCTCCCAGGAGGTAAATTAATATTCACAAATCTATATTGATGTTTCCATTAAAAAAAAGAAAATTCAAATTATAAAATGCAGCCACTGGAAAGCACCTCCAATTAATAAGATTTGCAGCCCAGATCGTTGGCACTTCTTACTGGATTTTTTTAAAATAAAAATTCCTTTTTCTTCAAAAACTCTTAGAATCGATGAGTAATATCCGATATTGAGGCTTTCAAAATCCGTCTGACAAAGTCCAACTAACATAACGAATGGAAATGCAGTTATGGATCATAAATGTGGTTTTCGTGGCTTGGCAGTGGGAGGGGGATGGGTATGCTGCAGTCAACTCCGCAATCTGACAGGAAACCGCAACCCTTGTGTGGCTCTTTCTCTTATATGTAAACATTTGCTGCTTCTCCTAGTGTTGAAATACTAAACCCTTGAGATCCCTCTTTGGAAATTTTAATTTTGTAACTATAATGTACTGGAATATATCTTTATGCCAGTATATTAGCCTGTTTACTGATAGTACCCAGGCAGCTGATGCCCTAACAACAGAAAAAATGATGCCAGATAGAACTGGTGTCCTTCAATGGACCCTGGATTGTACGATCATACTAGGTATGGGCTCCAATGTTGTAACAGGAACTCCCTGTGACATCATCAAATGGGTATCCCCCAGTCTCTCCCTTTAAATGCCGTCATCAGCGTTGATCGCATCATTGAAAGGGTCAACGGTGAAGATCAGAGTTTCTTCCTCCCCTTCCAGCAGCATGTAGTCCCCCTTTTCCTGGTTCTGTAAATGTTTAGAAACACCCAAAAAATTATCTTGTATAAAACACTAAATACTAGTCAGGGATCAGGGAGATGCTGCTGCAGTGTCTCTCCCTCAGTGTCTATGTGCTGTGAGAGGGGAAGAGGGAGGAATGGGAAGTCTTCTTACAGTCTAATACACATCTAGAACTGCCTAGGAAAGGAGTGGGATTTTTGTTTTGGAACGATAGGTAATGGATAATGGGTAAAATTACATCCAAAAAAAACCATCAATCCTACATGTTATATCAAAAGTTAACATAGAGAAGAGAATAATAGCAAAAAATCAATAGGGACCTCCTCATGCCACCAAACTCCTCCATCACAGCTCTTCTAACCTTCCATCCCTTGTAAGAAAGAAGGGCTACATAGTCCTCATTGCCTGTGGAGACAGAGTGCCCTGCGTAGATTCTCAGTGCCCATAGTGGAGGTGGATGAGGCCACTCTGAGCTGGAACTTCCCCTCGGTATAGACTTTGTTTTCACAGTTGCTGCCTCTCTGGTGTCTTATTCAGCGTCCAATGTTCAATCAGGTTTCATGGTCTGCAGGTGTCTGGTATCCAGTAACCCAAGTTTACTGAATCAGTCTTCCATCCTTCTGTTACGTTTTTCACCGAAAAAGTGTACCATATAAACCCCAATCGGTTTGGCACTAGCTAGATTGGGTTGTGGAGTCTAAGGAATCTCCCTGTTCTGCACCCTTAACCAATGAGGCATGGTCTTTCCTAGGTAGAGGTCAGGAACATAGCCAGGGATCGTCAACAGATTAGAAGTCAGGATGTAGCAAGCCAGAGGATGTGACACCAACAGTCAGCAGTCCGGCCAAGAGTAGATACCATGAGTACAACCACATTGACAGGCGTCAAATCCAAAAGGCGAGACAGGAGCGTGATCCAGGAACAAGGTCAGCATCGGGATCAGGAATCCAAGACAGAGTCAATAACAATAATAGGAACAATAGCCAGAAAAGGAGTGATAGACGATGTCTCCTTTAAATAGTCCGCCTAGGTGATGTCAGAGGGAAGTGCCGGTAGCAATGGCAACAAGATGCTAACGCAGTTGAGAGCAGGAAAGTCGCGGCTAGACTAGCTGAGCTGCAGTTGGAAGGCGAGAGAGACCACAGCACAAGGCAGGGCGCCCAGTTTCGTAGCAGCCACAAGCTGGACCTGGCGCAGGAGTACGGAGAGGTTAGTAACACCCTCTAGAAGACCATTTTTCACTGCACTTTTGGGTGGTTGTCTCAAAGACTGGAGGAATATACTGAAAATTATCTACGTTTCAGATCTAAATGTAAAACCCCTGATGACTTGTGTAGAGCGTCCACCCTTTTAGTCCGATATCATATTGGGAAGATCTATAATGCTGAGCAATTATCATTCGCAAATCTCTGAAGACAAAGTTTCTCTAGTTATGAGATCTTAGAGTTTACATCAATGGGAGAGGGGGTAAGCCGCTGCTGGACCCTTTGGCCCCACTTATCTCTCGTGGGAACAAAGGATCGGGCATATTGAAATCCAACATGCCCGTTCCTTCTTTCCCCCCGGTATCTGCAATCAAGGGAGATTCGAGTGGATCCCATACACATTAGATTATCAGCCAACTGCCCCAAAACTGGCAGGTTCACCTGAGTTTTGTCTAATGTGTATGGACACATTTAGCTTTCTTCAAGGACTTTATATTTTTCTATCGCACTGTTTAAAAGTTTTCTATAAGGCCCTGTTCAAACAGATAGGTCCTTTCTAGGTCCCCAGGGCTGACCGTAGAGGGATTCCCCAATCTTTGATCACGTCACCGGGTTTCTGGTGATGCGATCAAAGAGGGGAGTTCCGTTTGATCATGCCACGGTCATAGACCGCGGGGATCAAAGGTTTAAACAGCTGGGGTCAAATATTTTTCCGAACCCAGCAGAATTTAGCAGACTGCTCTAAGAGCAGGAGCGTTCATTAGCCTTTTCTACAGCGACGCCAAAACACGTCGCTGTAGACGAAGCACCTGCACCACCTGCCATCTAAAGACGGTGGGCGGTCGTTAAGGAGTTAACACAATCTGGATACATTTTGTTATTGTTTTGATTCGGAATTCGGAAGTGTCGTATTTCCAGTGTTTTTTACATTTAGGCAAATAAAAGTTATTATAATGATTTTGCTCTTTATTTGCTTTTTTAAAAACTCATTGCTATTATTTTTGAACACTACTGTATG
This sequence comes from Rhinoderma darwinii, assembly GCF_050947455.1. Taxonomy (NCBI): domain Eukaryota; kingdom Metazoa; phylum Chordata; class Amphibia; order Anura; family Rhinodermatidae; genus Rhinoderma; species Rhinoderma darwinii. The sequence continues at coordinate 17,626,592 of NC_134693.1, read as the reverse complement.
TCTTTTTTTGACCAAATTAACTTCGTAACCTAATCCTTTTCCTATGGGTAAATAGAAGGATAATGTTCATCACCATGAGCTTTTCTATTCTTGATCATTCCTATGAGAACCTCTGATGTCATCTACTATATGTGAAATTCCAGGATTTTCAGTATATATCATCACTATATAGGATTAAAGTTCAGCTTCTAAACTTGGATCCATCACAAAAAACAGCTTGATAGCAAAACAAGAGGAAGCCGAGAACATTGTGCACAGGGCGCGTTCCTCCCAGGAGGTAAATTAATATTCACAAATCTATATTGATGTTTCCATTAAAAAAAAGAAAATTCAAATTATAAAATGCAGCCACTGGAAAGCACCTCCAATTAATAAGATTTGCAGCCCAGATCGTTGGCACTTCTTACTGGATTTTTTTTTAAATAAAAATTCCTTTTTCTTCAAAAACTCTTATAATCGATGAGTAATATCCGATATTGAGGCTTTCAAAATTCGTCTGACAAAGTCCAACTAACATAACGAATGGAAATGCAGTTATGGATCATACATGTGGTTTTCGTGGCTTGGCAGTGGGAGGGGGATGGGTATGCTGCAGTCAACTCCGCAATCTGACAGGAAACCGCAACCCTTGTGTGGCTCTTTCTCTTATATGTAAACATTTGCTGCTTCTCTTAGTGTTGAAATACTAAACCCTTGAGATTGCTCTTTGGAAATTTTAATTTTGTAACTATAATGTACTGGAATATATCTTTATGCCAGTATATTAGCCTGTTTACTGATAGTACCCAGGCAGCTGATGCCCTAACAACAGTAAAAATGATGCCAGACAGAACTGGTATCCTTCAATGGACCCTGGATTGTATGATCATACTAGGTATGGGCTCCAATGTTGTAACAGGAACTCCCTGTGACATCATCAAATAGGTATCCCTCAGTCTCTCCCTTTGAATGCCGTGATCAGCGTTGATCGCAACATTGAAAGGGTTAACGGCGAAGATCAGAGGTTCTTCTGATTTCCGCAACACGAGCCCAGCTGTAGCTGTATATTACAGTCGTTGCCCTGCTCCTGATCGCACGGCATAACCAGAATACCCGTCCTACGTCTTCAACCAGTAAAACGAGGCTTACCAAAAGAAAAAAAAAGCCTTTGTGTGTTCTTAAAAATGAAAAACTCACTGCTAAATATCTTACTACAAAGAGACTACTACGAGATATGATCGCTTCAAGTTATAGGCCGAAAGCCTGAGGTTGCACTACTGTGAGAATCTGATGACAACATGTCCTCTTCGGATTTCTCTCAAGCAGTGTTGTCATGGTCATGAAGACAAGATCTCCGTCCAGCCTGGATTAAACAGCGGCAGTTATATGTAAATATGTGGGGGACAATGACAGGGGTGTTGGTAGATTCAGAAAATATCTGGGGCACTAGTAGAGGGGGAGCACATGGATATAATTGAATGTGGTGACCACTGGTGCCAAGAAACCCCGGGGACCAGACGAAAACCCAGGGCACAGGCCAGTGGCGTAACTACCGCCGTAGCAGCAGTAGCGGCTGCTACGGGGCCCGCGGCATGAGGGGGCCCGTGTCGCCCGCCGGCACGGGCCCCCACCATGGCCGGAGGCTCCGCTAGCAGCCGCTATGGCTGCTACAGCGGGACGCCACTGAGCACTACGGCAGAGCAGGGAGGTATCTCCCCGCTCTGCCATTAACTGGTTCCCGACCGCTGGCTGTATTTTTACGGCCTGCGGTCAGGGTCCTTAAAACCCGAGCCATAGACTTTCTACGGCTCGGGTTTTAACTTGCTGCCCGCGCGATCGGGCAGCTGAATGTCGGGTCTCTGGCTGTCAGTGACTGCCGGGGACCCTGAGGAGAAGATAGAAACAGCTTTCGCTGCTTCTGTCTTCTCTGATCACTTGTACACAGCGCTGAATGTGCGCTGTGTACAGGAATAGAGACAGCAGCAGCGGCGCTGTCTCTATTCCTCCCGGTGATCATGTGACTGGTCACATGATCGCCGGGTGCCGTTAGTGACAGACTGCTGCTGGGTCTTACAAGACCCAGCACAGCCCTATTAGTGACAATCGTCACTATGAGAGGGCTGATTTCCCCTGTAACTGGGGCTGCTGTGCAGCTCCAGTTTCAGTGGAAAAACATGGTGTAAAAGAAAGAAAAAAAATATATAAAGTTCCCCAAAGGTCTTTTTTGACCTTTGGGGGACAGACCATAGTAATAAAAAAATAGTAAAGTTCAAAAAAAATGTAAATAATAAATATACATAAAATACCCACGCCAAAAAAAAACTTTCCCCCCCGCCAATCATTGTTGTAACGCTAGCGCTGACCCAATTACCCTAATATAGACATGTAATATATACAAATTTACGGTAGACAATGACGATCACAAATAAAAGGTCTATTTTAGGGTAAAACTATGTTATTACCAAAAAAAAAAATAGCTGAAATGTAAAAAAGCTTACTTTTTTACTATTATTTTCAAACTTTATGAATAAAAATTCTAAAATAGCAAAAAAGGTGTGTATAAAAACGATAAAAAATGAAACCTGCATTGTCTACGGAAAAAAGCGTTAGCCCAAGAAATAAAAAAAGTTATAGCCATTTAACTAACACGTGCTAAAAATGGCTAAACGGTGTCTGGTCCTGAAGGCGCAAAATAGAGCAAAAGACATGTATAGGGGATAGTCAGAGGTTTGCCGGAAGTCCGAGGTTTGTCATGGAGAAGTTCAGGGGACTTTCAGTCCCCCGTTCTCCCTATCGCTGCCAGCGATCACTCATGTATCCCCTGTCCTGTGGAGATCCTGTGGAGAGGGGATACATGTATTTTGTAGGACACACTGTAGGTCGCATTTTTTAGGGAGGGGGAACGCTGTATGGCGTTCCCTACAGGGGGGGGGTGGCTGTATGGCGTTCCCTACAGGGGGGGAGCTCTATGGCGTTTCCTACAGGGGGGGGCTGTATGGCATTCTCTACAGGGGGGGCTGTATGGCGTTCCCTACAGGGGGGGGGGCTGTATGGCGTTCTCTACAGGGGGGGCTGTATGGCGTTCTCTACAGGGGGGGCTGTATGGCGTTCTCTGCAGGGGGGCTGTATGGCGTTCTCTACAGGGGGATGTATGGTGCTATCTACAGAGGGGGGGCTGTATGGCGTTATCTACAGGGGGGGGGCTGTAAAAAAGGCACTATCTACAAGGGGGGGGAGGGTTGTGTGACACCCAGGGGAGGGGGGGCCCCAGTCAAAAGTTTGCTATGGGGCCCAGTCTTTCCTAGTTACGCCCCTGGCACAGGCCCCTGTTACCAGGTGCCTTAAACACCACTGGACATTAATATATTTGGTGATTTGAATACACACAAGGTCTCTGCGACAACACTGTATCTGACAAATCAGAAGTTATCATCAAAATCTGTCAGTACTGCAGCCTCAGGCTCTTGGCCTGTAATTTCATGTGATCATATCAGCATAGAAATAAGATATTAAAATGGTTTTCACATGAACACTAAACTGTATTTTTTCATTTTCTTCTGGAAAGTCTTCCTTTAAAGTAAATATATTTCTAACATGCATAGAAGTCATGAAGATCAATGAGCATCAGTTACTAAGCAGCAGCCATAGATATTTTTATATGTAAAACTATTGCAATATGAACTAGAAAATGAAATCCTACTTTACTATGCCCCTATTAGCACGACCATATATTTACATCACATCCAAGGATATTTTCTACTAAAAATGGCTTATGCTGCAGTTGCAGTTGCCTACATTACAGCATTTCTTACTGTATCAGATTTCTCTAGGCCCTTTCGTCCACAAACAAATCAATAATGTCTATATAACATCATTCACGGCTACGTCTAAGTGAATAATAGTCAGTTCACGGCAGAGAAAAAGCTATAATTCCCTCTCCTGACACCCGCCGAGAACTTTAGCACAGGCTGATCACTGCAACCAAACAGCAGCGTCTAAGTTTTTCCTGCAAGCGGTAGAGCCCCTGAGAAATAATATAATACAACAATTATTATTATTGCTTCTGTACACAATTTTGGCAACAGTATGACGTCCTGCACCTACATGTATGGCTTGAAAAGCATCAGTATTAGAAGAAACAGGCGCCACATTAGAAAAATATTCGTATTAGTGGGAACAGGGGACCCCATTAAAACAACAGTATTGGTAAGAACAGGGGCTCCCATTAAAAAAATATTAGTATTAGTAGGAACAGGAGCCCCCTATAAAAACATAAGTATAAGGGTATGTTCACATGGCTTATTTTCAGCCCTTTTTCGGGATGTAATCGCCCCGAAAAACGGCTAAAAAAAAAAGGTGGCCAAACGCCTCCAAACATCTGCCCATTAATTTCAATGGTAAAAACTGCGTTTCGTTCCCACGGCGCTTCTCTTACGCGGCCGTTTGTAAAAACGGCGTATAAAAAAACGCCCTGTAAAAAGAAGTGCCGTTTTTTCATTGTGTCAATAGAAAAACAGCTCCAAAAACGGCCGTAAAAAAAACACATTAAAAAACGCTTGATGCTTAAAAGACGGCAGAAAATCAGGGGCTGTTTTCCTTGAAAACACCACCGTATTTTACGGCCATTTTTTGTTTGCCGTGTGAACATACTCTTAGTAGGAACAGGGGGCCCAATTAAAACATCAGTATTAGTAGGAACATGGGACCCCATTAAAACCATCAGTATTAGTAGGAACATGGGACCCCATTAAAACCATCAGTATTAGTAGGAACATGGGACCCCATTAAAAAAACATCAGTATTAGTAGGAACAGGGGCCCCTATTAAAAAACATCAGTATTAGTAGGAACATGGGACCCCATTAAAACCATCAGTATTAGTAGGAACATGGGACCCCATTAAAAAACATCAGTATTAGTAGGAACAGGGGCCCCTATTAAAAATCTCAATATTAACAGGATCAGGGACCACTATTAAAAACACCAGTATTAGTGGGAACAGGGGCCCCTATAAAAACATCAGTATTAGTAGGAACAGGGGCCCCTATTAAAAACATCAGTATTAGTAAGAACCGGGGCTCATATTAAAAACATCAGTATTAGTGGGAACAGGGGCCCCTATAAAAACATCAGTATTAATAGGAAAAGGGCCCTGAAAAAAACCCATCAGTATTCGAATAATCAGGGGTCCCCAATTAAAAAAATCAGCATTAGCAGGAACAGGGGCCCCTATTTAAAAAACATCAGCATTAAGGAACAGGGGCCACTATTAAAAACATCAGTGTTAATGAGAACAGGGTCCCCATTGAAACACATCAGTATTAGTGGGAACATCCCACTCCTTCCTCTCCTGGTGTGGGCTACTCATACCCCCTTCCCCACCCCATTGACATAGCAGCTTATGTAGCTCTACAGATCTTGAGACAGGTGTGGGGATAATTAAGTAATTTACCCCTGCCCCAAGCCCTCATTGTGTAAAGAATAAAACATATACCTGAACAGTATAGCAGAGCCCAAACATGGTGCGCTAACAAAACATATCATCTACATTAACGGAGTAGCTTTATAAAAACTTAAAAGAGTTACACCCTGTATTCTACTCCAGAGCTGCATTCACAATTCTGCCGTCATCAATCTCCCGGTATCCCCTACTTGTTCAGCTAGATCTGGTGATTTTCATTCTGGAAAACGTATTCTACATCAGCATTGTACAATAATCTGAGAAATGAGCTCTCCATTTAAGCAGTGCAGTACATTAGCTCAGCTAATTTGTTCTGGTGTGTCTGACAACAAGCTTGTTGACTGATTCCAATAACAACTGAAAGAATTTTGAATGCAACTCTGGAGTATAATACAGGTTGTAACTCAGGATCAGTACAGGATAAGTAATGTAATAACAAAGCAAATCGACTTTTGACGTAGATATATTCTACATAAAGACTGTACAGTGAACGTACCATTTACATTTATTTTTTAAGCTCTTTGGGATTTCTACAACTTTTTGAGATTTCAAGTATTGTTATTGAAAAGGGAAGAAAAAATACAGCAAATATAAGGGTATGAAACGGGAAAATAGCAGATTTGATGTATTGCCTGGATACCTCACAATGGAAAATAACCGGATAAGTTGTATTTTATCCTTTGAGAGGTGAATACAGATAAAATAACCTCAATCTAAATGACAGAGTTGTCAAAAGAAATGAGGATGAACATATAAAATGGCTATTTTTGGTTTTATTCCTTTTTACCTTGTTTGGGACTCTTCAATATCTTATTCAAGGGGCTGTAGTCATGGAAGATGAGCGACTATTATCAGCTCACAGCAAGGTGACACAAGGTGAGGAAAAAGGATTGTCCAAAAAGTGGAAATTCAGTCAATTCACAGTTTACATCTAGACCAGTAATCTCCATATAATTGTTGTCAAGTTACATCATGTTCTATTCTCTAGTCACAACCAGAGCTGCATTCCCAACTTTACCGGCTAATATCTGGAATCAGCAAGCTCTATGATAAAAAAAAATAGGATTAATAGGTTAAGTGGCAGAAATCAAAGCTTTTTCTAATCTCCGCAGTGGTGAAGTATTTCTGCAAGTGATCGCTGAACCTCCTCCTAACTCCCGTGGGCATGAGTACTGTGCCTGCGGGAGCAATTGTACATACAAAAGAGGTTGGTTATTATATATTGAAACATTCTGTTGCTTTCGAATATACTTTGACAAACCATTTTTAAGATCTCTGCTTGCTGTCAGTAAAGAGAAACACTGATTTGAGATGTTGTTTTCTTAGGGTATGTTCACACGGCTTAGCAAAATACGTCTGATAATACGTAAATAGCTCCTGCTTTTCAGACGTTTTTGTAACTACTCGCGTTTTTGGAGTCAAAAAACGGCTCCAAATACGTCCCAAGAAGTGACATGCACTTCTTTTTCGCGGGCGTCTTTTTACGCGCCGTCTTTTGATAGCGACGCGTAAAATAACACCTCGTGGGAACAGAACATCGTAAAACCCATTGAAAGCAATGGGCAGATGTTTGTAGGCGTAATGGGGCAGTTTTTCCAGGCGTAATTCGAGGCGTAAAACGCGTGTGAACATACCCTTACACTCAAATACTGAAATCCTGCACAGACCTAATACTTTGCTGAGGGGTTTGCCAAAGTTATATCTAGTCTGGAAAATCCTCTGTAAACCTTATACCCCAGCAGTACAAATCTATCTCCTGTCCTGAATATTTTGCCACAATGTATCAGTGCAGGTAAAATGCATCAACCTGTAATCCAGACTATTTAGCTCACCGAGGATTGTCTAGATTGGATACAATTGTAACAAACTCTCATCCGTGAGAAGTATAAGATCTTTACAGATTTTCAGTCTTTAGATTTAGACAAGAAGGTCCTCATTCAAGGACAGCAAGCGTGAATCTTGAAAATGTTGAGGAACTGAAATAAAATGCATATTGGAAAGTTGCAGAACTTTTCTTTATACGATAATTAGGCGTAGTTTACAGAAAACCCCTTTAGGGCTTATTTAGACGAACGGGATATACGTCCGTGCAACGCGCGTGATTTTCACGCGCCTTGCACGGACCTATGTTAGTCTATGGGGCCGTGCAGACTGTCCGTGAGTTTCACGCAGCGTGTGTCCGCTGCGTAAAACTCACGACATGTCCTATATTTGTGCGTTGTTCGCGCATCACGCGCAGCACACGGAAGCACTTCCATGGGACGCGCGTGATTTGTTGCAGAAAACCCGTGGGCCAATACAGTAGCAGCAGAGTGGATGAGATTTGAACAAATCTCATCCACACGCTGCGTAAAAGATGAGCGAAAAAACGATCAGAAATTGACCTGCGGTGCAGAGTTTTTATCCGCTGCATGTCAGTTGTATTTATGTAATCGCTGCTTTTTTGTTCTGGGTTTTCCCCATTGAATTCAATAGGGAGGTAAAACCCGCAACAAATAGCAGATGTTGTGTTTCATCCCATGTGACTGCTGCAGCCAATCACAGGCTGCAGCGGTCACATGGGAATAAATGTCACCCCAGGAGGCCGTCCTGCAGGACGTCAGAGTGTAAAGACCCTTTTACAATGGGCAATTATCAGACGATCTTTCATAGAACGTCGTTGCCGATAATTGCCCTGTGTAAACAGAGCAGCGATCAGCCGATGAACGAGCAAACGCTCGATCATCTGCTGATCTTTTAGTTTCCAAAATATTATCGTCGTCGGCAGCAGGTCTCCCTGTGTAAACGGGGAGACGTCCCGCCAACATCAGAATAAATGTATGGGGAAGAACGATCGGAGTGACGAGCGCTCGTCCCCATACATAGCTCCTCGGGAAAGGAGCAAACGAGCGCAGATCAACAAGCTGTCTCATTGATCGGCGCTTGTTGCATCGGTCAAAATTGGCCGGTGTAATAGGGCCATAAGTATTTTTTTTGTTTAAACGTGCAGTTTTCCGCAGCAGACTATTTGGTGCAGTTTTTCAGCCGGAATTCCCTGCGACCGCCAGGGTGGATACGCTGTGTACCTTTAGGCAGCATATCCGCCCTGTGTGAATGTGGCCTTATTTGTGACATCTTTTTGTCCACATAGAAGGATGCTAATACAGAGAACACGGGCAGTGACGGGTTTACTGTAGGATTATTCTTTTTTCCTATACTCAGCTCCGCAGTAAAGAGCACAAGGACCCCCATCCCCCTCCCTGTACTGATCACTGGGGTAATCCTGTATCTGTTCCGTGAAATATCATAAATATAATCTCTTAAGCTTATTTTCCTCTCCACCATCTGCCTTCACTTCTACTACCTGAAATAGAGGTTTATATCAGTCATGGTTTGTAAAATACAGACACGAAAGACACAAAATCACACAACATCCATTATTCAACATCATAATGTGAACTGACCTAAAAAAAGAATTGCTGAGACTTTCCCTGATTCCCCTCTTTTAAGGCTGGGTTCACACAGAGCTTTTTGCAGGAGGAAAATCTGCCTCAAAATTCAGTTTGGAATTTTGAGGCAGATTTTCCTCTGCCTGCACGCCGATTTTCGCAGTGTTTTTCGCCCACGGCCATTGAGCGCCGCGGGCATAAAACGCAGCGAAATGCGCTTTCTCTGCCTCCCATTGATGTCAATGGGAGGTCAGAGGCGTAAACGCCCGAAGATCGGGCATGTCCCTTCTTTTTCCCGCGAGCCGGTTTTTCCGCTCGTGGGAAAAAAACGCCTCCGCCTCCCATTGAAATCAATGGGAGGCATTTTCGGCCGTTTTTTGGTGCGTTTTGCGGCGCGGTTTCCCCGTCAAAAAACTCTGTGTGAAGAGAAACTGAAGAATATGAGAAAATAGAAGTAATAATAAATGTTGCAAAAATCTATTAATTAAAATATTAAAATAAATAAAAAACAGTGTGAGGACCTTATCAAACATCTCCTCATATCTCAGCTTCCTGGACCCTGTGAGCAATGTATAGAAAGAAGACTGATATAGGGGACACCTACAGTCACACTTGGTTTTGAGCGGAGTCAGTGTCAGTTCACACTGAGTTTTCTTAGCGCTGATTTTGACGCAGAAACTGCGTCGGAATCAGCGCCACAATAATGGCTGAAATCGCCTTTTGGCCGCTTGTGGGGAAAAAAAGCGGCATGTCCATTCTTGCTGCGGTTTTTACCTCTGACCTTCCATTGATTTTAATGGGAAGCAGAAAAAACCTGCAGCGCTCGTTTCTAAGTGTTTTTCACTGCATTTTTTGCCGCAGTCCTTGCATTACCTTCAAAGGCTGCGGGTGAAAAAAATTGGAATTCTGAGGCAGATTTTTTCTGTTTTAAGCTTTTTTTTTTAAAGCTTAAGTTTAAAAAAAGCATATTTTTTACTATGTTTTTTTTTCACTTTTAAGCAAATTTTTTTCTGGTAATAATATAGTATTACCTCGTACGCCTCATGCACATGACCGTTGTGCCACTAGGGCACCCGATAGTCTTCACGGACCCATTCACTTTAGCGGGTGAATCGGTTCGGTGAAATTGATCCGAGGAAAGATAGAACATGTCCTATCTTTCCTCGGATCACTGACGGGACTCGGACGGCGCACACCGTCGTATGTGCATGAGTCGTAAGGCCTGATTCACACGAGTGTTGAATCACCTATGTAATTCAATGGGGCCATTCACAGGGCCGTTGTTTCAACGGACCGTGTGAAGGGTCCGTTGAAAAATAGAACGTATTTTGTTCCGTTTTCACGGATCCACCATACACTCAAGTCAAATGGGTTCTGTGAAAACGGAACCCGCACGGGGGCACCTTGTACCTGGAAAACGTCACATTTATCACGTCCGAGTTTCCCCACGCTCGTGTGAATCTAACCTAAAATAGACTTTTTATTTGAGATTGTGATTGTCTGCCGTAAATTTTGATCAATTACATGTCTATTTTAGGGTAACTGGGTCAGGGCTAGCGTTACTACTACGATTGGCGGCCGGAGCTTTTTTTAGGCGGTATTTTATGTGTAAACTTGTCGTTGTGCTCGTCAGATCATCGTGTCTACTGAGGATTAGATTGCGTTGCTTCTCATCGTTATTGCGATTCATTGGATGAAAAAAAAACCTTTATTATACATTGTATATAATATATTCCTACAGGAACAGCAGATACTCAATGTGACCTGCACAACGTATGAATATGTAACTATGATTCATACCCAACATAGCACAAAATTGAGAAAAATAAAGTTGTGAATCTCAATGGATTTATTATCATGAAATAGTAATGGGATCGGATATTTTGAATCATTTACTTTCATGATAGTTTTTACTGCAGAGGGGAAGATGGGCCGCACAGAAAAGTGGAGCACTTGTCCATAAACCCGGGGCCACCTAACAATAAGGCCCTGGGGACACTTGACATCATATGACATGACTAGGCCAGTCTGACTAATGGGTTTCTTTCGTGCAGCCCGAATGGGTTTGGTTTAATCTGAATGTCTGTTTTCTTTGAGGACCTGGCTCAGAGTTCTCCACGTTCCAGTGAACAACTGGCATGAATGGAGAAGAAAGCAGCATTCTTGCCCTGCCACATCTTTTATTACAAGTTAAATATTTTCCTTAGGCCCTGTTCACATGGAGGAATTTGCAGGCAAAAAAAATCCGCCTCAATCTACTCAGTGTGAACTGGGCCTTAGGCTGGGTTCACACGAGCACATTACGTCCGTAATGAACGGAACGTATTTTGGCCTGAAGTCCTGGACCGAACACACTGCAGGGAGCCGGGCTCCTAGCATCATAGTTATGTAAGACGCTAGGAGTCCCTGCCTCTCCGTGGAACTACTGTCCCGTACTGAAAACATGATTACAGTACGTGACAGTTGTCTTGCAGCGAGGCAGGGACTCCTAGCGTCGTACATAACTATGATGCTAGAAGCCTGGCTCCCTGCAGTGTGGTCGGTCCAGGACTTGCGGCCGAAATACGTTCCGTCCATTACGGACGTAATGTGCTCGTGTGAAACCAGCCTTAAAGGGCTTTTCCCATCAGAGATATTTATGACAAATCCACAGGATATGTCATAAATGTCAGATAGATACGGGTCCCACCTCTGGCCCCTAAACCCCGTTCTACCACTCTCTGTTGTGCCTGATGTGTGTGACTGTCGACCATGAATTACGGAAGCAGCGTAGCTCACTGAGCTGTGCTGTTTTCGTAACTCCCAAAGTAGTGATTAGCAGTTACGGAAGCAGCGTAGCATGCGAGCTACGCCATTTCTGTAACTACCATTCAGTTCTATGGGACTTACGGAAACAGCGCAGCTCAGCGTCGGGTCGGGAATCACACGAGTCAGCCACAACACAGAGCGGTAGAATGGGGTTTAAGGGGCCCCGTTCTAGAGATAGGTGCGGGTCCCAGAGGTGGACAAATGGACTAGCCCTGTCACAGGGAATTGGGCATTGTATAGCACCATCTTAGTCTTGTACACTCTGTGTATGGGATGCTGTATTTAGTGTGGATTATGTGGCACTATCAATGTATAGTGTGACACTATCTGGGCGGTGTACGGCACAATTTATCTGGGTTCTCTGTGGCACTATCTACTGTATGGTACTATTTACCTGGGTACTCCATGGCACTATCTAGGCATGGTATGATACAATTTATCAGTGTGATGTACAGTGGCATCTGTCACCCATAGGCTTCTATGTAAAAACAAAAACCGGTACACGTTTTTTGTACTGGATTCCAGTGGATGGAAAAGCTATTCCATATTCCTTTTTTTTTGTGGTATAATGACGTATACCGGCCAGGCGGATGCCAAAAGGACACTTTTTTGGTGTCCGTTAAACTAATTGGCCCCCATGAACACGTTTTGCATTTACTTTGGAAGCTTTACTGGCGCACATGCTAAGTGTAGAGCGCATACATTGTGAATGGAGCCAAAGAAAATACCTACTACTCTTACCCGGTAAAATGTATGGCTGGAACATTGGCAATAGTGAAGTGATCAAAGTCCTCTGGTTTACTGGATGTACGTCAGAATTCAAGGCGGTCAGTGTCGTGTCAGTGTCTCCCTCTATACACACAGCTCAGCTTCCACATTGACGGATACACCAGTGTGGTTATAGAGACAGCTTACAGGGGGTGCATTGAAAAAGGTGCAGTCCATTATTTTGGTGGTCACTAATGACATGTTTTCCCTGGCTCTACCAATGTAAGAAAAAAAAGGGACCTACTCATGACTGGGTTCTCCTCCTTGGCTAGGACTCCTGAAAGCATAATTTCCCTTATGTTTTTTTCACAGTGTTGCTTTTGACAGAAATTAAAAGTATACCCAAAAAAAATGAATTCGGAAAACAATAAAACTCACCTAACACGAATATGACTTTTGTCTTCTTCAGTTCTTCTGTAAAGAAATACACATTGTTATGTATCAAAAACAGCACATAGAACGGACTCACACACACAGCAGAAGGTGCAGAAAGCTATAAAATAGGGTTGGACTGGCCCACCAGAGTACCAGGGGATCCTCCAGTGGGTCCAAGTTCTGGTACAATAATTGGCCCCTAATATAACAGGGCCCCAATTATAAAATGAAAGGTGGCAATGCAATAATAAGTGGATGTACACATGTTATATATAGATGGAGGGTGCGCCCTCAGAATCATTTCCTCTGTTAGGCGAAAGGTAGTGCAGTCTGATGTTGGGCATCACAATAGACTGTGTCTTTCTTTAGAAGCTGTGTTATATTGTGATGATGTCACAATCATGTTGTCCTTGTTCCTAGGTTGTGATATAATGTAATGATGTCACAGTAGTTTTCTATCTTTTTCATTGGATGTTTTCTATTACGATTATGTCACAATATTGTTCCATTGTTTTGGGTAATGATGTCACTAGTGACTGACGGATTCAGTGACAGCGGGTCCTGCACCTGTAATCCATCACATCTAAGTTATGAACTTACATGAGATCGATAGCAGCTCGATCCTGCCTGTCAGTCACTTAGGACCTGCTGTCACTGAGCCCCTCAGTCCCGCTGACCTAACAGATACAGGTTTCAGCACTAGATACAGCTGCTCTGTAGACAGTATACAAAGCAGCTGCATCTCAAAAAGTAAAAATATTTTGAAAGTTGCACCAATCACACTGATAGACATTTTTATTTAAAAAACAAGCAAACAAACAAAGATTTCAAAGGTGTACATAGGCTAGTTTGCCATTATTTATTGGCTGTTATATTGTGATGATCTCACAAAAGTGTTTCTCTGTATTCTTTGTTTGTGTTTTATTGTAGTGACATCACAGTAGTATTCGATATTACACCCTGGTCAAGCTCCATTGTGATGATGTCACAATAGTGTCTTTATTTTATTCTGATGATGTTACAATAGTGTTTGTCTTTAAACCTTGTCTGAGTTGCACTGTGAAGTCACCAAAGTGACATCACAGAAGTATTTGTCTTTATTCACTGGCTGCGTTCTATTTTGATGAGGTCACAATAGTGTTTGTCTTTAAACCTTCATTGTGTTGGACTTTGATTATGTCACAACAGTGTTTGCATTTATTTCTAGGCAATGGTGTATTGTGATTAAGGCTTCGTTCATATCTGTGTCAGGGCTCCGTTCCGTCTGAGCTTTCCGTCAGAACGGAGCCCTGACAGACACAAACGGAAACCATAGGTCGACTACGCTATTGATTCCGTCAAAACAACAGAACCCTTGCACAACTGAGACAAACGGAAACCATTGGCACCGGATCCGTCACCATTGAAATCAATGGTGATGGAAATGGAAACCTATGGTTTCCGTTTGTGTCAGGGCTCCGCTCCGACGGAAACTGCAATGGAACATCAGGACGGACGGAGCCCTAGCATAGATGTGAACGAAGCCTAACCACAATAGAGTTTGCTTTGTATCCTTTGGCTGTTATATTGTGATAATGTCATAATAGTATGTTTTAGAATAATTTTCTCCGGCGGGCCCAAGGTATAACATTTTCATGTACAACTCCCTCTTCCCTTTGAACCTGGTCCCATTTGTGGGGGGAAAAGAAAAATTTACTTCCATCCAAAAAAACCTGCTTACTAATAATAAAAATTATGATAGACTGAGAAGAATTTAGTGCAGCGGTGGTGAATCATAATGCAGACAAACTATTTACATCTAAGAGGAACCAAGCTCAGAAGTTCACACAAATGTGTAGATTCTATTCTTTGGTACAATCAATTGTTCTCCACCTGTACATCAAATACGTATAATAAATGAATCAATACTTTATGTATAATTCAATGCCAATTTCACACATTCTGTAATAATAGATACTGTTATACTAATACAAATATTACTTGACTCTTACGGTTAAGTCTGATGTATAAATATACAGCTATATGGAGAAAATCGCCTTAAAGAGAACCTTTCACCTCCCCATACATGTGCAGCTGAGTGCCGCATGTAAAGACGAGGCTGGACGCAGCCTGCAGGGCTTAGGAGGGAAGCCTCCATGACAGCCCTAGGAGGGAAAGGGTTAACTTCGTAGGGAAAGTTAGAGGTGGAGGAGGGACAGGGAGGAGTTAGGGGGCCGTTACGGAGCTTCCCGCTGTTTTTCGGCAGTGAGCCGGAAGCAGCGGGAGAAGTAACACTCACACAAGTAAGCTCCCGTTGCCCCGCTCTGTACTGCATGTCTGAGGCTGAGATTCTTGCGCGGCTGCGTGCCGCTGCTGTGCACCACGGTCCCGGTTGGTTGGAGGAGACCGTGGCTGCACTTACAATGATCCCCGACGCCGATTCGCCACGTCAGGCACGGCATATGAGGTCTGTTGCAGTGGGGGACAGGCTCCCCTCCCCCGGCCCCCTTCCTGGCAGTAATATGGCGGCGGGGGGGGAGTCTACAACACCCGCTCCTGCTCAGAGGAGGCAGAGAGCGTCGCCGGGGGTGACGGCGACTCAGGCCGGGTCTGCCCGTCGCTCCCGGCGGTCCCGACCTCCAGAACGCCTCAGCCCTGAGGTGGTCCCGCGGACACGGCGTCGCAGGGGGAGCCCTAATATGGACGCTGCAGGCCAGGCAGCTGGGAGGACCGTCCCTTCCCAGGCCCTGCGTCCTGGCAGGAATCCCAGGCCGCGACGGGGTCCGGCGGTTCTCAGGGAGTCGCAGGCCGGGCTCCCTGTCACCCCCCCCCCATCAGATGCAAGATCGGGAAGACTGGTTACGGCCGCCCCGCCTGGTGATGCTCCGGCCAGGGGGCAGGCTTCATCAGGATCGTCGAGACGGACGCCTAGACCTGCAGCGACGTCGAGGCAACAGGTCCGGTCGGAAGTTTGGATCCCAGCGGTCGGGCGGCAGGTTGCCGGCCCATCTGCCAGCGCGTCATCATCCCCGGTTCGGAGATGTCGGTGGGATGGCCAGTCGTCGGCGAGAGAGGAGCTGGAAGACGGTGAAATAGACGTGTATCGGCGAGGGCAGGATGGTCCGGCTGACGGGAACACAGCGCCTGTGCAGCCCGGTGAGTGCATAACTCCATCTTTGTCGTATCCAGCGATTTTTATGTCGGGTGTCGGCAGGGGGGCTGCTAGCGTCGCATCGGTGGCCGGTAGTGGCGCGGGCGGGCGCGATGGCGCGGGTCTAGCGGACTTGGTGGGTTGCTTGCGGGAGCTGGTCGGGCGTCTAGATAGGGCGGCGGCGCCAGTAGTTACGGAGGTGTCCCCGGCGGTAGTTTGGGAAGGCCCCAGGGAAGTGGGACTGTTACAGGCGCGTCCCGTAATGGCGGCTACGGAGGCGGTCGCGGTGTCGGTACAGACCGAGGCCCAAAAAGACGGCGATCGGGTGCGTATTGATGATCGTGCTCGCGGGGAGGTGTATGTTTGCTTTGAAGGTCCGTTGGGGGCGCACTTAAAGCAGGAGGTGCGTGAGCGTATTTGGAAGGACGAATACGTTGAGATTTTTTCTCTTCTGCCGCTTGCTAAATTCAATTTGGATAGGAGCAAGCGGGATGAGAGCAAGAAGGACGAGGAGGAGCGTCGGCGGTATAGGCTTATCCCGCAGACGTTCGTTAATTGGTCGCAGGCGTTCGCCATCTTAGCCAGTGTAATAGGAGAAAAGGCGCCGGAAAATTGTTCGGCGTTGTTTTGTTATTTTGACGCCATTGGGGAGGCTCATCGGGTGTACGGGGGGCAGGCTTGGCTCAGATACGATGAGCAATTCCGTCAGCGAAAAGCGGTTCGGCCGGCGATTCAGTGGGACCAGAAGGATATTGCTCTCTGGTTAAGGGTCACGGCTCCGGTTAGGCAGCCCTTTCCCGGGAGCGTTGGCCAAGGGGGCCAGTCCAGTCAGGTCGGACAGGGCGGTGGGGCAAAGTTGGGATTCTGCTGGCAATTCAACGATGGCCAGTGTAAGTTTGGGGCCACGTGCAAGTTCAAGCACGTGTGTTCGGAGTGTAATGGTGCATCCCATGGGGCGGCAAAATGTATGCGAAAAAAGAGGTCAGGGAACCAGTCCTCCTCGGCTGGTCAAGGGGTTGTCACCGGTGAGGGTGGAAAGGATGGCCCCCTATCTAAATGAGTATCCGGATAGGGCTGCGGCGAAGTTGCTTTACGAAGGGTTTAGTGTTGGTTTTATTATTCCTCCGCCTCCTTATGAGGTCCCGGTTACGCGGAGGAACCTTAAATCGGCCTACTTGCATGCTGAGGTCGTGTCAAAAAAGTTGTTTAAAGAAGTTTCGTTAGGCCGCATGGCGGGGCCTTTTATTGATCCGCCAATAAAGGATTTAGTCGTGTCCCCATTGGGTATTGTTCCAAAGCGCGAGCCCCAAAAAATTCCGGTTGATTCAGCACTTATCGTTTCCCAAGGGTTTGTCGGTAAATGACGGGATTGATCATGAGTTGTGCTCCGTAGTGTATACCTCATTCGATAAAGCGGTGGGGTTAGTTCGTGCTGCGGGTCCAGGCGCGCTGCTCGCAAAAACCGACATCGAGGCGGCGTTCAGGTTGTTGCCAGTTCATCCAGAAAGCCAACGGCTGTTGGGTTGTTTTTGGAATGGGGCTTTTTACGTGGATCGGTGCCTTCCGATGGGGTGTTCCCTTTCTTGCGCGTACTTCGAGGCTTTTAGTAGCTTCGTGGAGTGGGTGACGAAGGGTGTAGCCGGGGTCGATTCGTTGATACATTACTTAGACGATTTCTTGTGCGTCGGCCCGGGGGGTTTGCCCGTTTGCGGTAATCTGCTTCACGCACTGCAGAAGGTTGCGAGGGATTTTGGGATCCCTTTGGCGCCAGAAAAGACTGAGGGCCCGGTAACGACGATTTGTTTTTTGGGAATTGAGATAGATTCGGTGGCTATGGAGTGTCGTCTTCCGATGGATAAGTTGGGGGCTTTGAGTCAGGAGGTACGTCGGGCTTGCAAGTTAAAGAAAATTACGCTGCGGGAGATTCAGTCGTTGCTGGGGAAGTTGAATTTCGCCTGCCGGATTATGCCAATGGGGAGGGTGTTCGGTAGACGGTTGGCGGCGGCTACGGCGGGAGTGCGTGCGGCACATCACTTCGTACGGCTCAAGGAGGAGCATCGGGCTGATTTGCAGGTATGGGATGACTTCTTGGGCCAGTATAACGGTCGGTCGCTATGGATGGCTCCAGCGCAGGATACGAGTGATTTGAATATTTTTACGGATGCAGCTGGAGCGGGCGGTTTTGGAGCTTATGGGGGGGGTCCGTGGTGCGCGGGTCAATGGCCGGCTAGCTGGGTGTCCAGTGGACTCACGCGGAATCTGGCCCTGCTCGAGCTGTTCCCCATCGTGGTTGCGGCGACCATCTGGGGGGACAGGCTCAGGGATAAGAAGGTTCGTTTTTACTGCGACAACATGGGGGTGGTGCTGGCCATTAACAACATCACGGCGTCCTCTCCTCCGGTAATTCAGTTGTTGCGACATTTAGTGTTGGTGTGCTTGTCATTGAACGCGTGGGTGGTGGCGGTGCACGTGCCGGGGGTACGGAATTGTATCGCTGATGCTCTTTCTCGCTCGCAGTGGGACCGGTTTCGGCAATTGGCACCGGGAGCGGAACGTCTCGGTTTGGTCTGCCCGGAACATCTTTGGGATCTGGTCTCGGTCCCGTAGAACGATTGGTGAAAAGGTCTTTGGCGCGCTCAACGTGGAGTGCTTATTCTGCTTGCTGGAGGCAGTGGGAGGAGTGGGTAAGAGAGTTGGGTGATGTCAACACGGATAGAGACAGGTTGGTGGCACTTTTGTACTGGTTAGGGGACGCCTGGGAGGCGGGGTTTTCATTGGCAAAGGTTAACCGTTTCATGTCGGCGGTGGCGTTTGGTTTCAAGTTACGGGGCTTTAGGGATGTGTCTAAGGAATTCTTAGTGGGGCAGGCTTTGAAGGGTTTGCGCCGAGGTAGGGTCGAGGCGGATCGTAGAAGGCCTGTGTCGTTTTCTCTGCTGAGCTCTTTGGGCGGATCATTAGCATCGGTCTGTCGTTCTTCGGCCGAGATGAGGTTGTTTCGGTTAGCTTTTTCTTTGGCGTTCTTTGGGGCATTTAGAATCGGCGAGTTGGTTTCGCCGAGTACCAAGCAAGCTGGGGGGTTGAGACTGAGAGACGTGAGCCTATATACAGATCGGTTGGAGGTATGGTTGCGTCGGTCAAAGACTGACCAATTAGGAAAGGGGAAGCTGATAGTGTTGTTCGCTCTCCCGGGTTCGGCTATGTGCCCGGTGGCGTGCAGGCAGGGTTTTAAGCCACAAGTGGGGTCTCCGGAGTTGCCATTGCTATGTCACGAGGACGGGTTATTTTTGTCTAGATTTCAATTTAGAGCTGTATTCAAAAAATGCTTGGCGGCGGTCGGTGTTGCGGCGGACGCGTACTCATCTCATTCCTTCAGGATTGGCGCAGCAACGGAAGCAGGGCGCTGGGGGTTGGATGATGAGGGGGTGCGGCGCATCGGTCGTTGGGAGTCCAACAGATTTAGGTCTTATGTCCGCCCCCATCTGTTATGAGTTTTGCCGTTTGCACTTATAAGAATGTTTTGTGTGGTGGTATTTAACTTGCTTTTCCGTTTCAGATCCGCCTCCGTGTTTGGTGTGGTTGCTGGGCCACTCTTACGTGCATTGGGGGGCTTTGAGGGCGGACGTCCGCCCGGACGGTCGCCAGTTGCGCATTCCGCGACAGGATGCGGTTTTGCATTGGCTGGGATTTAGAGGTATGTCGTGGAGTAGGGTGTTAGCGGAATTCCAGACATATGCCCGGCTTGATAGGGTCCCGGAGATCTTGGTCTTGCACGTGGGTGGGAACGATTTGGGTGTCCGCCCTTTTCGTGAGTTGGTGCGGGATATTAAACACGATATGTTGTGTTTGTGGGTTTCTTATCCCAGGTTGGTAATTGTGTGGTCGGACATTGTCCCAAGAAAACATTGGCGGCTGGCTAGGTCAGTGGAAAGAGTCAATAAGGCTCGCATTAAGGTTAATCGCGCGGTGTCCCGATTTGTAGCCAAAAACGGGGGCATTTGTGTTCGGCACAGGGACTTGGAGTCAGGAGTGGGGAACTACTGGAGGAGCGATGGGGTTCATTTGACCGAGGTTGGGATTGATCTGTGGAGCTTGGCAATAGCAGAAGGAATTGAAAGGGCGGTGGTGGTGTGGCGGAACTCACAGGCTTAAGGTGGTCAAGGCCTGTTTCGCTGTGGCGGGGGGAGTCCTTGAGGCCAGTCAGTACAAAATTGGTGGGGGGGTCGCATCGGGGGTATGCGTCCCCCAAAAAAGGTACATGGTTGAAGACTTCATCGGGTGTTATCCCTTTGAAGTGGTCTTCTGGTGGAAGGTATATCACTCGAAGGCTTCATCGGGTGTTATCCCTTTGAAGTGGACTTCTAGTGGTCGGTATAGCACTTGAAGGCTTCATCGGGTGTTATCCCCTTGAAGTGGACTTCTGGTGGTTGGAGCCATCTGCAGAGGTCAGTGGTGCCTCCGAGCTGGTTTACGGCTGGAGGTAATTGGTGGTTTGCAGATGGCTAACTCGAGGTGTGTAAAAAAGGAATATCTAAAATGGCTTCAAGGACTGCCCCTGCTCGGTCTAATGTTAACGTTAAATTGTTATTTATGATTCTGACCCATGTTGGGTCATGTGAATTATTAGGAGGAATTCTCTGGTGGATTCCTAATTAGTTATCCGAATGTTTCGGATTTAATTTGGTTTTAAAACTGTGAAATTAATAAAACGGCTGCTGTGGCCATTTCACATCCAACCTCGGTGTCACGTGTTTTTTTCCTAAAGGTGGGGGTGAAGGGATTGGTAGGGATAAGGGAAGGTGCACTAACACACGACTCTACTTAGGCAGGTCATGGGGAGGGCTGCACAAACCCTGGGGCACTTTACATTTTTTTTCCACCTCCCTCCGTTATTTAGATATCGGTTCTGTTATATTTGGCGCCCGATATTTAGATAACCCCCTGAACAGTCAACGGGGCGTGTACTGTCAAGGAGGCGTGTTACTATGTCTGTGACACTGTCCAATCAGATATGGACAGTGTTACATCAGAAGCGAAGAGAGAGTGTGCGCGCTTTGAAGATCAGTCTTCTGCCGAACTTGCAAGGGGGCGTGTCTCTGCTACGGACAGAGTAAGCACTCCCCAGCTCTTTTAACACTGTCCGTAGCAGTGACGCACGCCCCGTTGCCAGTTCGGCAGACAAAGTACAAGACTGATCTCTCACAAGAGCTGAAGAGATGAGCGCGCATGCGCGCTCGCCTCTCCACAGCTCTTTACACTGTCCGTAGCAGAGACACGCCCCCTTGCCAGTTCGGCAGAAGACTGATCTTCAAAGCTGAAGAGTGAGAGAGCGTGTGCCCGCGCGCACACACTCTCTCTCCTTGCTTTTGCTGTAACACTGTCCATATCTGATTGGACAGTGTCAGAGCCATAGTAACACGCCCACTTGACAGTACACGCCCCCTTGACTGTTCAGGGGATTATTTAAATATCGGGCGCCAAATATAATGGCACCGATATCTAAATAACGGAGGGAGGTAGAAAAAAAATGTAAAGTGCCCAAGAGTTTGTGCAGCCCTCCCCATTACATGCGTCACTCAGATGCACATGTATGGGGAGGTGAAAGGTTCTCTTTAAGCTTTGCACATTTACGTTATAACACCATATTATTTTTTTTAATACTATGCAGGCGTTTGTAATCTATTTGAAATCTCCTAATTGATTTGATGCAGCTAAAGTACCAAAGACATACATTTTTGCTTCAAACTTACCTCTTAGATAATCATCTCCGAAACTATGTGCAATATCCTCATTCTGAGAAGCATAAATTAAAAAAAGACATTTTAAAATTGAAATTCCTCCCATCAGCCACAATCCTGGGCACAATGATACACAGATTTATAACACGAGGAAATTCAATTTTGAATACAAGCGGATACAATAAGTCAAAAGATTTTTTGAGCAAATCCAAAATCTGAATAGAAAGTGACACAAGGAGATATGGGGGATTAGATACAATGATATCACTTATAGTGAAGGGCGATGTTCCCTCTAAGTCTTGGCAGCTCCTGAGCGGGGCAGTTAGGGAGCAGGGCGAGTCTCCATCAATGGTGGGCGATCTGATGACCAAAAGTAATACCCCCAGTAAACGCTAATATATCATACTACATAAGAGAATAAGAAAACTTATGTTAAATTAGGTTTAATGACTTTTTTTTTCAGTTATAAACACCAATTATATGCATCAATGAAAGAATCTCTCATTACACCACTGTCCCTATAGATAGCGCCACACAGACCCCCTGTAGATAGCGCCACACAGACCCCCCAGTAGATAGCGCCATACAGACCCCAGAGTAGATAGCGCCACACAGACCCCCCAGTAGATAGCGCCACACAGCCCCATGTAGATACTACCCCATGTTCATACTGTATATATACTGCCACACAGACCCCCCCTTGTATAGACTGCCACACAGACCCCCCTCTTCCATATATTGCCACACAGCCCCCTTGTATATACTGCCACACAGCCCCCCCTTGTAGATAGCCACACATAGCCCGCCCTTGTAGATAGCCACACACAGCCCCCCTTGTAGATAGCCACACACAGCCCCCCTTGTAGATAGCCACACAGCCCCATGTAGATACTACCCCATGTTCATACTGTATATATACTGCCACACAGACCCCCCCCTTGTATAGACTGCCACACAGACCCCCCCCTTGCATATAGTGCCACACAGCCCCCTTGTATATATTGCCACACAGCCCCCCCCCATTGTAGATAGCCACACATAGCCCGCCCTTGTAGATAGCCACACACAGCCCCCCTTGTAGATCGCCACACACAGCCCCCCCCTTGTAGATAGCTACATACAGCCCCCTTGTAGATCGCCACACACAGCCCCCCTTGTAGATAGCCCCCCATACTGTATATATATTGCCACACAGACCCCCCCTTGTATAGACTGCCGCACAGACCCCCCCTTGTATATAGTGCCACACAGCCCCCTTGTATATACTGTCACACAGCCCCCCCTTGTAGATAGCCACACATAGCCCGCCCTTGTAGATAGCCACACACAGCCCCCCTTGTAGATAGCCACACACAGCCCCCCTTGTAGATAGCCACACACAGCCCCCCTTGTAGATAGCCACACACAGCCCCCCTTGTAGATAGCCACACATAGCCCCCCCTTGTAGATAGCCACACACAGCCCCCCTTGTAGATAGCCACACATAGCCCCCCCTTGTAGATAGCCACACACAGCCCCCCCTTGTAGATCGCCACACACAGCCCCCCCTTGTAGATAGCTACACACAGCCCCCCTTGTAGATAGCCACACAGAGGCCCCCCTTGTAGATAGCCACACAGCCCTCCTTGTAGATAGCCACACAGCCCCCTTGTAGATAGCCACACAGCCCCCTTGTAGATAGCCACACAGCCCCTTTGTAGATAGCCACACAGCCCCCTTGTAGATAGCCACACACAGCCCCCCTTGTAGATCGCCACACACAGCCCCCCCTTGTAGATAGCTACACACAGCCCCCTTGTAGATCGCCACACACAGCCCCCCTTGTAGATAGCCCCCCATACTGTATATATACTGTATATATACTGCCACACAGACCCCCCCTTGTATAGACTGCCACACAGACCCCCCCCTTGTATATAGTGCCACACAGCCACCTTGTATATACTGTCACACAGCCCCCCCTTGTAGATAGCCACACATAGCCCGCCCTTGTAGATAGCCACACACAGCCCCCCTTGTAGATAGCCAAACACAGCCCCCCTTGTAGATAGCCACACACAGCCCCCCTTGTAGATAGCCACACACAGCCCCCCTTGTAGATCGCCACACACAGCCCCCCCTTGTAGATAGCTACACACAGCCCCCCTTGTAGATAGCCACACAGAGGCCCCCCTTGTAGATAGCCACACAGCCCTCCTTGTAGATAGCCACACAGCCCCCTTGTAGATAGCCACACAGCCCCTTTGTAGATAGCCACACAGCCCCCTTGTAGATAGCCACACACAGCCGCCCCTTGCAGATAGCCACACACAGCCCCCCTTGTAGATCACCACACACACCCCCCCCCCTTGTAGATAGCTACACACAGCCCCCTTGTAGATCACCACACAGCCCCCCCTTGTAGATAGCTACACACAGCCCCCTTTGTAGATAGCCACACTGGCCCCCTTGTAGATAGCACCCCCCTTCTAGATAGCGCCCCCCATTCTCTTGTAAGTAGCGCCGCACAGCCTCCCCCCTTCCCTTGTACTTAGTGCAAACAGAACGGAGAGCGGTAGCCCAACACTACAACTCTCCGCTCTGCCTGAAACCACTCACCGTCAGGAGGAGGAGGAGGTGGTCACGTGCCGAAGATCGGATCACTTTTGTCTGGGGTCGGTGACGGCACAGGACTGGACCAGTTCAGTCACCTGACCTCATGTCAGGTGACTGGATTGGTCCACACCCAGCACCGACCTCACTTGTCAGCGGCCGGCCTGCAAGCCGTCTCTGATACTCTGGGCTATCTCCTCCCTCTCTCACCTTCCAGGAGTTCTCATTGGGTGGCCGCTCCGTGAAGGTGAGTAAGGGAGGAGATCGAGAAACTTCCGCCCACCGCACTGACAGTGCGCGGGCTTTAAAGTTCAGTGAGCGGGTGGGCCGTGGAAGGTGTGCAGCCGCGCACCTTATAGGGAACATTGGTGAAGGGTCCGTCTATTTAGAGGGTTCCCTATATTATTACCATTATAGTCACAATTAATATGCAATTATTCTCACTTTCAATTTGAAGTTTTTCTCTAAGATTAAACAATATCTATTTTATAATGAATGTTATATCTATCTGACATTTATGCATATCCTGTGAATACGTCATTAAATGTCTCTGATGGGAAAACCCCTTTAAAGGGAATGTGTCGCTAGAAATTATTTTTTTTGTTTTAGTTAAACATTTATTATTTAAGTGATTACATATTGTTTACATTTTTGTAATTTTTTTACAAGTTAGGAAATATTATAAATTAGATTCTAATTTATAACATTTCCATGTGCTGGGCACTAGAGGGAGCAGTTCCCAAAATTGCAGCATGGTCAATGGGGTAAAGCAACCTCATTGCTTTATGCTGCAAATTTGGGGTAGACACACTCGCTCTAGTGTCCTCACACAATCCCCCCTCCCTTATTCTGGCTAATGGCAGGAGAAGGAGGGGGTTTGAATCGTCAAACCTCCTACACTGTGTGGCGTCATTTTCTGAGCGAATGCACAGTGTAAGAGGATTAGATACAGTGGTAATCAGACAGTATACACGAACATACACGAACATAATACACATATGACATACACAAACATAACTTACCTGCTCCTGCCGCCGCTGCCGCCTCCGCTCCTCTGCCTTGCGCCTTCGCTTCCTTGAACATATGGACGGAAGCCGCGGCTGGAAGTCGTCATCTTACTGTCCGGCCGCGGCTTCCGGTCCACATGAAAATGGCGCCGGATTTCGCTCTGCCAAAGACCTTCCTTTTGGTCTGTGTGGGAGCGGCACATGCGCCGTTCCCACACAGACGGCGTACGTTGCAGTGAAAGGAACAGCTCCCGTTCGCATTCTCTTTGGTGTTGTATGTGCCGTATTCCATCTCTGTATGTGTCGTTAATCGACACATACAGAGATGAAAAAAAAATGGCAGCCCCCATAGAGAAGTAAAAGTAAGAAAAAAGTAAAAAGTAGAACACAAATAAATAAAAATTATTTTAATATCATACTAAAAGCAATATTATAAAAAAATATATATATTTTCATGACACCTTCCCTTTAACTCTCTTTGGCACTATTCAGAGACTTCTGTTGCTAGAAATCTAACACAAACAGACTGCCATAGAATTTAATGATGTGTCATATTTGCACTAATAGAAATCTCTCTGAGCAGTGCGAAAGGGGATGATCTCACTGTAGAGCCCTTTAATTCTGGAAATCAGTGATGATCCGGGATCCCAGACGTCACCAATGTGACCTCAATTGTATCTATGGTAGAGCAGATCATTTTGACTGGATTTCCCCTTTAAATAAAAGTTCAGCGATACGAGTTAGATGCTCTGTCTCCAGAACACAGACAGTATTTGCTGACAACAGGATTGACTGATTCCCACTAGATGTGACAAAGGAACTGCACAAATGTCACCAGACTAATCCTGATTATCTGCTTCGTCTCTTGGCAGCGGTTAGCAATCAATCCATTTTGGGATATTGTAATAAAATGCTAAGAGATTTTATGGCTCCATTCCCAAATCATCCCTAAAATATATTCACCATCTGGTAGAAAATTCGTACATTTCTCAGAAAGAGCTGGAACACATGTGAAAAAATGTAACCTTCAACATAAATGCTGTATAATGCAGCACTGAGCAGCTTGACTTTGTCTAGTACGCAGTTATGTAAAGCAAAATCTTATTTCCTGGACAATCAGAAATCCCAATCATCCAGAAAATAAAAGGGTCTGTCTTATCAGAGACGACGCCTTTCTGTATTGGTGTCGCTGATTTTTGCCCGAGGAAGCCAGGTAATGTAGTGTTACACAGTAAACCTTTAGATAAATGGACATCCATGTGACGCACAAGTCCGCCAGAATGGACTGGTTTATAGAGGTCTGTCCCGAATGGGGGGGGGGGGCCCTCTCTATGGCGTCCATATGCCCCAATAGGGCATATGAACAGGGGTTGTCTTCATGACTATTTAATTCAAGTTTTCTTTTATGTATGGTTGTGGTTTATGTAAGCCAGGCTCAATCATTGTATAAGGAAAAGATAGGCAACTTTGTAATACACAAGTTTTTTAAAGTCCGAGTCGTGCTTTCTGTCACCCAAAGTGCAAAAAAAGTGCAGAGGTGCCAAACAAAAAAGTGCACAAAGGATGTGGTCTATCGCAGTCCTACTCCTAAAGGAGAGAGGCCCCGCATAACCATTCCCCGACCCTCCAAACCATAGGCCAAGAGGATTGAGGATCAATGATCCCCCCTTGCCGAAGCCAAGGGGGACCCAACAACACTCCAAGGCCTCCACCCCAGCGTCCACCCCGGAGCCTGCACCTCCCCTCCGAAGAAAGGAGGCCAGGCCGCAGGGGAAAAGGGAACCAGAAGGACACACACCCTCCCCCTAGACCTTGGAAGGGTCCCAAAAGGGTACCGCATCCAAAAATCCTGTGACACACGTGACAAACACACAGTGAAAAAACAAATTAAATAAGTGAATGTGCGCTGTGATACAGCCTGGACATTCGCCAGATATAAAAAAAAATCCTCATTTCTCAGCCAGAAGGCCGGGAAAATAAAGGTGTGTGCTCAAATAGCGTGAAAGACAAGTGCGTGCAAATGTGCCATCACTCAGTGGGATTCCACCCCCAGTGAGTTCGGGCACCCCAGGGTCACCACTCCTGGGGCACTTAGCAACTCGGACCTTCCAGCTACCCGACCGGTAGCATCAACCATGTGGTTCTCAACCCCCCCCTTGATGTTCTGTCATCCCTATACGATGGCGACCAACCCACCGGTTGAGATGATTACTAACCTCAAATTAGAACCCTACTACACATGGTCTAAACCAAAGACTGAGGAGCAAGAACCTGGCAAGAAAGTCCCAATCTCACCTTAGTGATCACGGTATCTCCCCTGCCAGGTAAGTTCTTTCTTTTATAGAAAATTTGAGTCGTGGTTTCTGTCACCCAAAGTGCAAAAAAAGTGCAGAGGTGCCACACAAATAAGTGCACAAAGGATGCGGCCTATCGCAGCCCAGCTCCAAAAGGAGAGAGGCCCCGCATAACCATTCCCCGACCCTCCAAACCATAGGCCAAGAGGATTGAGGATCAATGATCCCCCCTTGCCGAAGCTAAGGGGGACCCAACAACACTCCAAGGCTTCTACCTGGGCTGCAACCCCAGTGTCCACCTTGGAGCCTGTATCTGGTTGCGCCTCCCCTCCGAAGAAGGGAGGCCGGGCCTCCGGGGAAAAAGGAAGCAGAAGGCCACATATTTTCCCCATAGACCTTGGAAGGGTCCCAAAAGGGCACCGCATCCAAAAATCCTGTGACACACGTGACAAACACACAGTGAAAAAACAAAATTAAATAAGTGAATGTGCGCTGTGATACAGCCTGGACATTCGCCAGATATAAAAATTCCTCATTTCCCAGCCAGAAGGCCGGGAAAATAAAGGTGTGTGCTCAAATAGCGTGAAAGACAAGTGCGTGCAAATGTGCGATCACTCAGTGAGTCTCTATCCCCCAGTGAGTTCAGGCACCCCAGGGTCACCACTCCTGGGGCAATTAGCAACTCGGACTTTCCAGCTACCCGACCGATAGCCTCAACCACGTGGTTCTCTGCCCCTCTCCTTGGTGTTCTGTCATCCCTCTATGATGGCGACCAACCCACCGGCAGAGATGATTACTAACCTCAGATTAGGACCCTACTACACATGGTCTAAACCAAAGACCGGAGAGCAAGAACCTGGCAAGAAAGTCCCAATCTCACCTTAGTGATCACGGTATCTCCCCTGCCAGGTAAGTTCTCTACTTGCTGTTAGTGAATGAAAACTTTATAGGTGAGTGTTTTGTTTTGAGCATTAGGATGCTCTCAGAAAGTACTGATTCACGATGCGAAGATACAGCTGGTAGAGAGTCTTTAGGGCAATGCTTTCTGGGAAAAGTATGCAAAAAAGCTCTCCTCCAGCAGGAGGAAGTGCCACCTACAGGTGACTACCCTGTAAGTCCAATCCTTTATAAAGCCTTAAAACGAGACTCAGGTTATTATCCAAACCAGAGACTCCCATTTGTAGACAGCTCTATTTCGGGGTTGTTGCTCCTCATCAGTACAGAGTAGGGCTCTGGTTGGCTGAGTGAGATTCCTGTGTAGTGACTCTAAGAAAGCACTGATAGCCAAAGTTCATCCAGTGCTACTGAGCCCTGAACTCCTCAGTGATAATATTAATACAACACTGGTCAACAAAGATACCAATATGTCCTCTCTGCCCGCAGCACCATAGAGTCCACCATGTATAACAGCACATTGAGTATTGTATTTCTGCACAATCAACTTCGAGCAGAGGTGGGTGCCAAGGTACAGTGCCACTTGCTAAACTGCTAATTTCTGCATGACAATTCCAAAGCAAGGCAGCTAATTCTCGTCATATTCTAACAGTTCCTCTTCCTATCTCACCATGCAATTAAGAAGGACTAATAAATTCAATGGCTGCAGGAACACGTAATGTGATATAGTGAAGGCCAAGGGTTGCAAATATCATTTACATCTGCAAAAATAGGCTTGAATAGCCACCTGCTGCTCCCTATAGCTCAGCGCTGGCTTATAAACAAGAATAATTACTAAAACAATTATTATTTTGAAAAATGGAAAATGGAGCAAAGATTATAAATAAAACAGGAAAACTAACTTTCCTTTAGCACTTGTACTTTAGCACTAGTTATTGCTTGGGCTAAGTAACACAGGGGGTGCTGTCCAGATGATAAACTGTGCTTTTAAGGAGAGTATCATCAGAAAATTGGCTATTGTTCCAATCAAATTTTTATGTTAAACTTTTAAGAATTTTTGGTGATTCTTTTCAGTTTTCTGTGTCATCTATATAAAACAAAATCTAGCAGTTTTCACTCTTGCCACTGAGTCTCACAATAGACTGACCCTTCCTGTTCTGTAGAGATCACTTCTTAGCAGTCATCTCATTATCATCACAGGCAGGATTACACTGACAGGAAACACTTCTATATAGATAACACAGGATCCACCATTCATAATGGACTGACCCTTCCTGTTCTGTAGAGATCACTTCTTAGCAGTCATCTCATTATCATCACAGGCAGGATTACAATGACAGGTAACGCCTCTATATAGATAACACAGGTTCCACCATTCACAATAGGTGATAAACGCAGTTCCCCTCCTCCCTTCTCTACACACTGACCTCTGCACAGGTCAAAGAGCATGCCTAGAAAATTATCCCATATAAGTCAATGGGTCAGCTCCAGACTAGTGTTTCCTAGTCTTTGTGGCTGTTGTAAAGCATATCTCTAAATGCTGTTAACAGCAGTTCAGGAAAGAAGGCTGCCCCCATAAACATGTACAGAAAATATAATACAAAAATCTACAAATAAAATATAAAAACAGATTAGATAAAAAGAATATGTTTGATTTTATGTCCACACCTGAGTTGGTGAAGCAGTTAGTTCGGGGTATTTTGCCAATTTTATTCTATTGAAAAGGTTGCGCCCATTATAGCACAATCAAACTGGTTAGTATTTATTGAGTCGCATCCTAAATTGTTTTCATGTACTGTATAACTATAAGGCCTCATTTACACGAACGTAATATACGCGCGTGCGACGCGCGTGCTTTGCACGCATGTCGTACGCACCTATATTAGTCAATGGGGCAGTTTAGACGATGCGTGAATTGCGCTCAGCGCGTGTGCGCAGAAAAAAACTCACGACATGTTCTATAATCGTGCGTTTTTCGCGCACTCACGCACCCATTGAAGTCAATGGGTGCGTGAAAACCACGCATGCCGCACGGAAGCACTTCCGTGCGAACTGCGTGATTCGCGCAAGAGCTGTCAAACTCCTGAATGTAAACAGAAAAGCACCACGTGCTTTTCTGTTTACAAACATCCAAACGGAGTGTCAAATTCGAGATGAGCGCACCGAACTTCCCCGGGTTCGGCCAAACTCGTTTTGACCGAAACCGGTAAAAAATGTTCGGGTACGCGACGTCAGGAGACAGTCACTGTCCACGGTGCTGAAAGCGTTAAACTGGTTCAGCACCATGGACAGTGACTTCCGCTCCGAAAATCCATGAACCTGTAAAAAAAAAAAAGACGTTCTGACTTACCGATAACTCCGGTACGACCTCCCGGGATGGCAGTTCAGTCCAAGTGACAGCTGCAGCCAATCACAGGCCAAGCACAGGCTGCAGCCAATCACAGGCTGCAGCGGTCTCATGGACTGTGGCGTCATCCTGGGAGGTGGGGCCGGATGACAAGAGAGGGACGCGTCACCAAGGCAACGGCCGGGAGCCCGGACTGGGGGAAGCAGGAAGTTCTTGGTAAGTATGAAAGTCTTTTTTTATTCACAGGTTGGTGTATATTGTGTTCGGCATTCACTGTCGAGGGTGCTGAAAGAGTTACTGCCGATCAGTTAGCTCTTTCAGCACCTTGGACAGTGACGGGCGTCGACTAGCCTCATCTCTATGATGGCGGCTGCGCGAAAATCACGCAGCCGCGCATCATACACGGATGACACACGGAGCTGCCAAGTGCCTTTTGCGCGCGCAAAACGCACACGCTCGTGTAAATGAGGCCTAAGGAGCACCTTTTATTTTGTTGGCACTCCCCAAATCTAGGCAGAACTCATACCTTTAGGCCTCATTTACACGAGCGTGTGCGTTTTGCGCGCGCAAAAAACGCTGCGTTTTGCGCGCGCAAAAGGCACTTGGCAGCTCCGTGTGTCATCCGTGTATGATGCGCGGCTGCGTGATTTTCGCGCAGCCGCCATCATAGAGATGAGGCTAGTCGACGCCCGTCACTGTCCAAGGTGCTGAAAGAGCTAACTGATCGGCAGTAACTCTTTCAGCACCCTCGACAGTGAATGCCGAACACAATATACACCAACCTGTGAATAAAAAAAGACTTTCATACTTACCAAGAACTTCCTGCTTCCCCCAGTCCGGGCTCCCGGCCGTTGCCTTGGTGACGCGTCCCTCTCTTGTCATCCGGCCCCACCTCCCAGGATGACGCCGCAGTCCATGAGACCGCTGCAGCCTGTGATTGGCTGCAGCCTGTGCTTGGCCTGTGATTGGCTGCAGCTGTCACTTGGACTGAACTGCCATCCCGGGAGGTCGGACCGGAGTTATCGGTAAGTCAGAACGTCTTTTTTTTTTTACAGGTTCATGGATTTTCGGAGCGGAAGTCACTGTCCATGGTGCTGAACCAGTTTAACGCTTTCAGCACCGTGGACAGTGACTGTCTCCTGACGTCGCGTACCCGAACATTTTTTACCGGTTTCGGTCAAAACGAGTTTGGCCGAACCCGGGGAAGTTCGGTGCGCTCATCTCGAATTTGACACTCCGTTTGGATGTTTGTAAACAGAAAAGCACGTGGTGCTTTTCTGTTTACATTCAGGAGTTTGACAGCTCTTGCGCGAATCACGCAGTTCGCACGGAAGTGCTTCCGTGCGGCATGCGTGGTTTTCACGCATCCATTGACTTCAATGGGTGCGTGAGTGCGCGAAAAACGCACGATTATAGAACATGTCGTGAGTTTTTTTCTGCGCACACGCGCTGAGCGCAATTCACGCATCGTCTAAACTGCCCCATTGACTAATATAGGTGCGTACGACATGCGTGCAAAGCACGCGCGTCGCACGCGCGTATATTACGTTCGTGTAAATGAGGCCTTAATACAATATGTACTATATAAGGATGTGATATACATAAACAGCAGCGGCCAGTTATACATAAACAACAGCTCATTCTAATGTGACCAGATGGCGATGCATTATATGAAAATAACACCATCTGGTGGCTGCAGTATAAATGGAGACCCTAAGGGTATGTGCACACACACTAATTACGTCCGTAATTGACGGACGTATTTCGGCCTCAAGTACCGGACCGACCACAGTGCAGGGAGCCGGGCTCCTAGCATCATACTTATGTACGATGCTAGGAGTCCCTGCTACTCCGTGGAACTGCTGTCCCATACTGAAAACATGATTACAGTACGGGACAGTTGTCCTGCAGCGAGGCAGGGACTCCTAGCATCGTACATAAGTATGATGCTAGGAGCCCAGCTCCCTGCACTGTGTTCGGTCCGGGACTTCCGGCCGAAATACGTCCGTCCATTACGGACGTAATTAGTGTGTGTGCACATACCCTAAGAGGAGAGGTCTGCATTGCTAGCTGTCAAGGTGCATATAGACTTTCATCAGCAACTTAGTTCAATACGTTTCCTTTGTGTACTTAACCAGGTAGGGATATAGGTCATGACTATTAGGCCGGATTTACACGAGCGTGTGTGTTTTGCGCAATGCAAAAAACGCTGCGTTTTGCGCGTGCAAAAGGTACTTAACAGCTCCGTGTGACAGCCCTGTATGATGCGCGGCTGCGTGATTTTCGCGCAGCCGCCATCATT
Organism: Rhinoderma darwinii; assembly: GCF_050947455.1. Classification (NCBI taxonomy): domain Eukaryota; kingdom Metazoa; phylum Chordata; class Amphibia; order Anura; family Rhinodermatidae; genus Rhinoderma; species Rhinoderma darwinii. Next base: position 17,593,473 of record NC_134693.1, on the reverse strand, counting down.
ATGACACTCTGTATGTTTGTAAACAGAAAAGCACGTGGTGCTTTTCTGTTTTCATTCATAGTTTTTACTGCTGTTGCGTGAATCACTCGCGTCACACGGATGTGATTCCGTGTGCTGCGCGTGATTTTCACGCACCCATTGACTTCAATGAGTGTGTGATGCGCGAACAACGCACAAATATAGGACATGTCGTGAGTTTTACGCAGTGGACACACGCTGTGTGAAAATCACGGACTGTCTGAACGGCCCCATAGACTAACATAGGTCCGTGCGAGGCGCGTGAAAATCACGCGCGTTGCACAGACGTATATTACGTTCGTCCAAATAAGCAACATACGCTAGATTTACAGATATGAAGAGAGGGCAAGAAGACAGGGCAGGAATACATATAATGGTGTGCAGCTTCTGTGGCTAATTGACCAAAAACGTCTCCGTGGCCTGCCTATGGTTGCAACTTCCTATTTCCAGTTAGGACTTATTCACAAAAATGTATTTCTGGTCAGTTTGCTGTCGGTTTTAACAACGGACAGCATGCTGACCCATATAATTCAATGGGGCTATTCCCACGTGCGACTAGTTTGCCAGAGTTTGTGTCTGCTGCGAGTAACTCCCAGAATGTTCTATTCTGGTCCGTTTTTGCCCACTGAACGTCTATGAGTGCATGGGAAAAAAAAACAGACTGCACACGGACGACATTCGTGTGCTGTATGTTTTTCACGGCTCATTTGCTAAGAAATGATGAAAAAAAAAATTGAAACCAAAAAGTGCTTGCAGAGGAGAAAAACGGACGAGAAAAACGGATGACACACGGAAACAACACTGACATTTATTTGGATGAAAAAACGGTCTGTTCCTTTGAGGATGAAAATCAGACACACGTGTAAATAGACATCTTACAGTAGGAATGGCAGCTCTGGAGAAAAACTTCTGCTCTACGTTTTACTATTTGGGTCAAAGATTTGTTCAAGTACAGTAGGATTTGAGTGTGTCAGACAGGTTATATATACTAAAACCTAGTATTGTGCAGCAGTGTGTTATAACCGTGTCGCTTTCTGTGCCTCAACCTCGCAGAATACAAGCAGGAAATGAACACAGTGATTTATTTGACAAGTGGGAGAGAGCAGTGCCTGCCTGATACTTATATTGTCATCTTATTTCTGTTGGCTCTTTGTTAAGTAACACTCATCTCTCCTTCTTCGAAACTCCTGATAGATAAATTATTTCTGCTCCCTTCTGCCAACAAGAACATCTATTTGCGTAGGATCCTCTGGGAATTATTCCTGCAAAAAAAACACTTATTTATATGGTTAAGTTGTGAGGTGCCATAAGGTGGAAATAAATGCTATATGCCTGACAGGTTAAGCGACCCCAGGGATCGCTACGTTTCTAAGGCCGGGTTCCTAGGTAGTTGCTTTGCCACATTTTGGCTAATGTTTTACTGCGGAGAAGGATTTGAAAAAAACTTCATACAATGTGGCACAGAGCTCGGTATGTTGCTTTTTCACACTTTTCACATGTGGGCATTGCCAAATTTATATGCACTTAGACTCCGCCCATAAATTAGGCCACACCTTAAGTCATTTATGGCTTTAAAGTGTATGTCTGCTGTTATAAAATGAAGCAGGATATTGCACTGCGCTCCTTACAATATCTAACTTTCTCTGCAACGTTTCCCTTGTCCCTTTATGGGTGTCCTCACTTATATATAATATATATATATATATATATATATACACGCACACCCTTCATTTTCAAAATGTTCAATGTATTCACATGTCAATTTTCCCTTAAGATGGTGCCATTCCCCCAGGGCCGCCCATAGGCACAGGCCTACCGTGCCTATGGGTAAATTCAGCCCTTGATGAGGTACCATACAGAACAATTTCTACAATGGTGTCAAAAAAACAGCTCCTGGTCCCTACTGGGACTGGTCAAGCTACCCTAAGAAAGAAAGCATAGAACAGTGGTCTACAAACGGTGACTCTCCAGCTGTTGTGAGACTACAAGTCTCCTGCGGATGACAACAGCTGGAGAACCACAGGATGGAAATCAATGGACTCCAGTCAACAGGCTGCCATAAAACAGTTTGTGTCTGCTGATGGATTTGAAAGATCGCGGTACTAAATTTCACATTCCTATCCCCGCATGTGTATTTTAAAAACTTTCTAAGTGGGAGAGACCCTTATTATCTTAGTATCCCCCTATACACAGACCCTCCCCCTTCACCAATGGTCATCTGTTCATTGCCGTAATATGAATTATAAACGAAATGTAGGATTCATTGTAGGGTTAATGACAGGTCAGCATTATAGCTTAACTGTTCTAATTATGACTGCTCATTTTAGGAGAGCCTGACCCGGCAGACAAGAGCTGACACGTACCCCTCGTCCCCTCACTGTCCCCCTGGGCGAGTCTCTAACCATATACATCTGTCACAACATTGTGAAGAACTGCAAACAAGCTCAGTCCCTCAACACAAGAAGAATATATTTTAAGTGACAGAATTAACTCTTCTCCATCCTAACGCTTGTTGCCATGGTATCCGTTTTACTCCTCGTATCGCAGGTACTATTAAAAAAAAAAACAGACCTGCAGAATTTTGGAAATTATGGACCTACCACGAACTGTACAGAGTTAACGCAAGTAGGGAAATGAAAATAATCTTTCTGAACATTAATGAAACTTGCATTATTGGACTAAAACAGGGCCAATTAGGATGTAATCTAAAAAGACCTTGGCAAGTGAAAAACTTAATAGACCTAAAATTTAGTTTCTCAGCAAATGACGCTTTAGTAATTTATACGATTTATAATCTGCTGTAGAGCACGGATAATTTGTGCTGTGAATATTTCTATCCTAAAAAGAGATATTGTTAATGTGTAACCATGGCCTATAAAAAGGCAGAAAATACATTGTGCTGGAAGAATCAATGAACTATAATAACAATGTAGAGGTCAATACAAGTATTTACTAAAGCTGACAGCTCAACTATACCATACTACTCAGGAGAGCTGACAGATCTTCTATACTACACCACACAGGAGAGCTGACAGATCCTCTATACTACACCACACAGCAGAGCTGACAGATCCTCTATACTACACCACGCAGGCGAGCTGACAGATCCTCTATACTACACCACACAGGAGAACTGACAGATCCTCTATACTACACCACACAGGAGAGCTGACAGATCCTCTATACTACACCACACAGGAGAACTGACAGATCCTCTATACTACACCACACAGGAGAACTGACAGATCTTCTATACTACACCACACAGGAGAGCTGACAGATCCTCTATACTACACCACACAGGAGAGCTGACAGATCCTCTATACTACACCACACAGGAGAACTGACAGATCCTCTATACTACACCACACAGGACAGCTGACAGCTTCTCTATGCTACACCACACAGGAGAACTGACAGATCCTCTATACTACACCACACAGGAGAACTGACAGATCCTCTATACTACACCACACAGGACAGCTGACAGATCCTCTATACTACACCCCACAGGAGAACTGACAGCTCCTCTATACTACACCACACAGGAGAGCTGACAGATCCTCTATACTACACCACACAGGAGAGCTGACAGATCCTCTATACTACACCACACAGGAGAGCTGACAGATCCTCTATACTACACCACACAGGAGAGCTGACAGATCCTCTATACTACACCACACAGGAGAGCTGACAGATCCTCTATACTACACCACACAGGAGAACTGACAGATCCTCTATACTACACCACAGAAGAGAACTGACAGCTCCTCTATACTACACAACACAGGAGAACTAACAGATCCTCTATACTACACCACACAGGAGAACTAACAGATCCTCTATACTACACCACACAGGAGAGCTGACAGATCCTCTATACTACACCACACAGGAGAGCTGACAGATCCTCTATACTACACCACACAGGAGAGCTGACAGATCCTCTATACTACACCACACAGGAGAGCTGACAGATCCTCTATACTACACCACACAGGAGAGCTGACAGATCCTCTATACTACACCACACAGGAGAGCTGACAGATCCTCTATACTACACCACACAGGAGAACTGCCAGATCCTCTATACTACACCACACAGGAGAAATGACAGCTCCTCTATACTACACAACACAGGAGAGCTGACATCTTCTCTGTACTCCACCACACAGGAGAACTGACAGATCCTCTATACTACACCACACAGGAGAGCTGACAGATCCTCTATACTACACCACACAGGAGAGCTGACATATCTTCCATACTACACCACACAGGAGAGTTGACAGCTTCTTTTCTATACTACACCACACAGGAGAACTGACGGATCCCCTATACTACATCACACAGGAGAACAGACATATCCTATATACTGCACCACGCAGGAGAGCGGACAGATCCTCTATACTACAGCACATGAGAGCTGACAGATCCTCTAGAGGTGCCACGCAGGAGAGCTGACAGGTCCTCTATACTACACCACACAGGAGACCTGACAGGTTCTTTTTAAATAAATTCTGTTTCTTGAAGCAAATAGTGAAGTCTAGATTGCTATCCTGTTCTTACCTGGTCATCAAAATCTGATGTGGACTCGGCTCCTTCCCCAATGTCTAGAATAAGGCTTAGGTCGAGCTCGCTTGTCCCTGTAGACAGAAAATAAACATTAAGTAATGCTGCTGTATTATTAATTCAAAACAGTGGTATTAGTCATTTATCTAATTGTGTTGACGGCAGGCGGTGTAGGTGCTTCGTCTACAGCGATGTTTTTTGGCGTCGCTGTAGAAGAGGCTGATGAGCGCTCCTGTGAGCGCTCATTCTCTAAGCAGGAGCTGTAACTAACTCATCTTAGAGCAGCCTGCTAAATACAGCTGGGGTCAGAAAACATTCCGACCCCAGCTGTTTAACCCTTTGATCGCCGCGGTCCGTGACTACGGCATGATCAAAGGGAACTCCCCTCTTTGATTGCGTCACCGGAAACCAGATATAAGACCGGGCTAATCCCTCTGCAGTTAGCCCCGGGGACCTAGAAAGGACCCCAGGGCTATCTTCTCAGTTTGCCTGCTGTTAGGGCACACTATGTGTTGCCCTAACAGAAGCCTTTGTTAAAGTGACATAGTATAATGTATTAGCATACAATTAGCATACGATTAGCGTTCAGCAAACTTCTGACATGTTATAGTGACATGTCAGAAGTTTTGATTGGTGGGTGTTCAAGCACTGAGACCCCTACCAATTGCTAAAACGAAGCGCAGAAGCACTCCTGTGAGAGCTGAGCCTCTTTGTTTCTGCTCGGCTTTTTCCGGATATCGATGTAGCGGGTACGGGCTCAATAGAACATCTGAGCCCGTACACCGCTACATTGGCTTTACGGAGAAAGTCAAACAGAAGCTAAGCGGCTCAGCACTCACACGAGTGCTTCTGCCACTTCGTTTTAACGATTGGTGGGGGTCTCGGTGCTCGGACCCCATCAATCAAAACTTCTGACATGTCACTATGAAATGTCAGAAATTTGTTGAACGTTTAGTTACCCTTTAAAGGGGCAGTCTTTTAATAATGTTACCAATATACTATTTATATCAATGGGGGCAAATAAGGGGCTATTTTAACATCGCCCATTTTGTAGTCAGGACACATTTAATGTCCACTGCAAAATGTGGATGTCTAGGAACTACATGTCGTCTTGTTTGGGTGACCACCATTAAGTACATTGCTATATGCTATACAACAGACTGTGCTTCTCCATGATTGTTTTTGACCCTTCTAATAATCAGGCAGAAGTATACAGAGATAGAGAAGCAATATCTAGTCTTTCCTTCCCTGTTGGTTCTTCCTAATGGAGTATTCCAGCGTGCCCTACCATGTGCTGAAGATTTCTAAAAGATTGACACAGACCTGTCCACAGAAGGGTGTCTTTGAATAGTGAAAACCATGTCCTAAGTTTGTCCCAATTATGACGGATTAAAGGAATTTTACCGTATTTGTTTTATGATTTTTTTTCAATTAATAATATTTCATTTAAAGCCCAGCCCCCCTCTATATCCAGTTTCCAGATCATGTCCCTGTGATTAGTACGTAGTTATAATTAATTTCCAATTATTTTCCCCTGCATATACACTCATATTTCAAACAATACCTATTCGGAGGCTGATAACATCGTAAAGTAACAATTACTTTTAAATATTATGGATTCAGACAAGCATGAAAACTTATTAACATTTATCAGATGCCAACAAGGCAATCCTGTCTACCTGACAACCCGTAGCACTAATGAGAGCAATAAAAGGTTATCTTCTTTGTTATAATTATACCCTGCAATAAAATGCATAAAAATACAGGAGAATGTTCCAAGCCGAATATATTTACATGCAAATTATACGTTACATTATCAATCAGATCCCGGTGGTGAGAAAGTCTTCCTTGAGACAGAAAAAAAGCAGGAAATGCAGAATGAAAAATATAAATTAATACCTGTGTAAGAAGGTAAAGTGCGGCCGGATGGTTGGCAAAATACAATCACATAAATTTTCAACGGGTTCTCAGGCACTTACTGGGAGGTCATTACAGCAGGAACACATGTTCTAGGTGGAGATTTGAGCATATTTTGGAGACCATGGTGATGGACTCTTCTGTATTGGCATGAAATAGTTTGTATCAACAACAAAGCAAATCTGTCACCAAATCATAAAGAAAGCAAACCATAAAACAGAACATATTGCCTGCACAGGGGGCAAGGAGGCCCATCATTCTCTATTAACCATAAGTTAGAACAGCTACAAGGAGCGTCTCTCATTCTGGAGGACCTAGCATGCCCATGTATTACATGGACAGCCCATTAATTTAAATGGACACAATGTAATCCTTCATTTCTCCTGTGGTGGCGCTGCAGGGAAATTGAACACTTATTGCCAGGTTCCCCAGCAGATTACAGTTGATTGCTGGTGATGTCACCGACAGGAGACCCTATGAACAGCTTATTTTTGGATCGTTTAAAGTGAACAAGCCCTTTAAGGAGTCCATATAAAGAAGACACAACCTATAAAAGACATATAGAGCATCAAGGTATAACTCTCGGAGGAGGTATAGTCATTGCCCCACAGTCCATTGTGTATTGGTTGTGAAAATAGAAAAAAAAATCTATTTTTGTAAATTCTGGAGACCTTTCCTGCCCATAGTTATCATTATTTGATGACATACATAACTTCTGGGTCAACAATATATGGTCAAATTTGTCATTGATGACATTAATCTTCTAGAAGGTACAAGTTTTACCATTTATTGGGATTAACAATCCATACAGGAAGGTTATTAAATGAATTTGTCTCCACAAATGTCTTTTACCCATAATGCCTTCTCAGAAAGTCATTTCTATAGAATTTCGAATTCCATTAGCTGCTACAATGGAGCTTTGGTGGATCCGATAGGTCATGAAGCTGCAATCAATATTGACCTAATGATAGTTGTTGTAATAAAGGTTTAGCTATGGATCACTATAATGAACAGACCACAATCAATAGTCAAGGTCAGCCGAATGCAAGGTCAGCACCGTGAACACAGTCTGATTTTTTTTTAGATTGTTTTCATGCTGTGAAGAGTTAATCAAATAATGTTATGCTGCATTGTCCCTGCATGTCATATTAATAAAACAATTGCCCTTAACAACCGGGTTTTAATACCTTCAAAACCGAATGCAAAAACCATAAAGAAGAATTTTCCTTCTCTATTGTATCGTGCATTCAGATGATGAGGAAAGGAACACATGGATGACGGTCCTTGACGGCACAAGGACCTCTGAGCGATCAATGCCGGGAACTGGGGAATTTAGTTCTATAACAAAACCCAAAAGGAAAATGTCATTGAGTAATAATCAGGTGTGACCTTCTCACAACGATATATATGCAGTATGCATCATTGCAGCACTTACATGAAATTACTTCCATACAATTTTATAGAATGCGGCTGAACTCTGATCCAGACATCACCTGAGCACTACAACTCCCAGCCTCACATGCTAGAGTTAACAATTCAAGGCTAAAAAACAATGCATTGTTTGCAAACTTTGCGTCACTATGTATTACATGGTAGCCCATGAATTTGAATGTGCGCCATGTAATACTACACTAATCTTGCAGTGGCCACCCGCAGCTCATCACTGGCATTTCAGCAGCCAGAACTATCTGACTTTCTGGGCAGGTTCCTTTGGAGAATGGGTTGTCCAGTTGGAACGACCAATTTAAAGTAATTGTCCATCTTTTAACATAACTTCCTATTTAAGTCCAACATGAGTTAAATGATCAAATTAAAATTATACAATTCTGGCTGTCTGCAGCCATCACTAGGGGGAGCTTGGAAGCTTACTACATACTGTATTATTACTTATTTCAATTTATAATCTCTTAAGCTTCCTCTAATGGTGGCTGCAGGGAACTACAATTTTATCATTTAAAGGGACACTCCGGCCAAGACTAAACTTTCCCATGTGTACCATTATGCTATTCCATGTGTCCGTCTCTCACCTGTTATTTATCTCTATATATCAGACTGGGATGGTTGCTTAGCAGCAGTGTGGATCTGCCTCGGTGACACTCTTTCTCTACTTGAGTCTGTGGAGATCTATGTGTCACCCATCAAAGGCTTCAGAAAGTTCCTGTAAAACTAGTATTACACAGGGGGGACAGAAACTTCTATCATCAGCTACCACTGATACTTAGACAGGTGGAGAAGAATATGGTGCAGCCTCCCTGTCTGTATACTTATGGTTTCTCAGCTTACTTACAAGAATATAGAGAGAATGGTATGCAGAAATTGTATGGTCTTTAGCTGGTCATGTGATGCTGTGCTGAAGCATCATGGGATTGATAGCAAAGCAGAGAGGAAGAGAAAGCTGGGGAAATCTAAGAATCGATGGAGGCTTTTTTAAAGCACAGACTAGGCAGCAGTTCAAAAAGTAAGTACAGTATACACAAAAGAAGTGTAGGGTGTGGTATACAGTCAGGCGGGGGTGCAGGCATGGAAAGTTGTGTTTCAACTGGAGGTCTTTAACTCTATATCAGGAGGTTTGGAGCTCTGTCTCAGAAAACAAAGATCTGACAGCTATATAGATATATTAAAGAGATATTATAAAAATAAATGGTGCTCGAGGGCGGCATTAACTAGGTTTATCTTCATTTGCGACACAATGTCTCCCCGAAGTCTGCCTTGTCTTGATTGTTTCATTCCTGAAGCTGCATGATTTATTCTGCAATATGCCCATGCTTCCTTTTACCTGAGTGGGAGGGATCTAAACAAGTCTGTGTAGCATGGAGAGCAAGTCTGTAATACAGCAGATAGAACATTTTACACCAAATCGGACCGTTTTTCTTACCGTCCCTCTCAAATAAGAAAACAGATTTCTAATGACAGTTTCTAATACATAATATATTAATAAATAAGTTCACTTAAAGTACAGTCCTAAATCAATTAGAAAGACGTTCAAGGGCGATATGGTAATAATTCTGATTTACTCACCTGCTACAGGTTCCTTAGCAGGAACTAGCTTATTATCAACGGCCGAACTGATATCAAAGAACACTTCCTCCTCGTCCCTGTCCGCGTCAAACTGTGAAGAAGCAACGAGAGAGACTATTACTTACACGGACTGTCTAATAGTGATTTCTCCAGAGAAGTTGGGCTTTGCCTTCTACAAAGAACCTAAATTCAATTCAAATAAAATAAGAGATGACGTTGTAATTTTCATATAAAATTGGTGGTGACGCTAATAAGAATGCAGAGGTAGCAGTTTCAGCTGGGTCTCTAGTCATGGGGCACCCATGAACACCCATTGCTGCATAAGAGAATAGAAGAGTTACATTGGGAGAGATTTACAAAGATAATACCCCATGATGTACATGATTTATCCCCATTGATTGGCACAGAATTGAAAACCAATAGTATATGCATTACAGTAGTCAACATTAATTTCTATATACAACTATCACATCAGTGCATATAGTTAGGACGAATTAGGCCTTACAGTCTATGCAAGTCTACCCCCTATAGGACAGTTTTCAATGAAGGTTAGGTAAAGCTTATATAAAGCCTATATCATCATAAGTGAAAAGTATTCATCCCCCGCCCTCAAACGGTTTATGTGATATCCATGGCAAAACCCAGCAAAAGTATTTTCTGACACTTTCCAACACTCAATGCACTGAGATAGTGACCACATGACAGCCCACATGGAAGTACTAGGAGAGAGAAATGCAAAATCCTCCTCCTAGGGTTTTCATTCATTTCAATGAAACAGGAATTTATGCACAGCCGGATCTAAAACTGAAATGAATGAACGAAAATCTCCAAAAAATCCTGAAAATTTCTCGCAATCTGGAGTAAAATAAAAAATATAGTCTTAATATTATTTAGGAGGCACGTAAATAATCTGCCGAATTGTGCTGTAAATAAGTTTGTATTGTAAAGCGCAGTGCCCGCTAGTGTGTAGCAGAAGTAATTTCTATGTAACACTCTGCCAGTAGCTTCAGACCCCGTCTACCCCATTATGTGACAAATACTTGGCTGACAATGTAAAAGCTTTACATTAATTCAGCAGCCATTACTCTATTAAGTTCACTTGCATGGAAGCAGAAAGTCAGAATATAATACATAGAACAAAATGCCCCGAATGTGATATCAAAGTCGCAGAAATGAAGGTCAAAACAGCTACTCTGGTAAATGGTAGAATATGTGAAATGTACAGTGGCAGCAAAACTAAAGGCGTCCAATAGCAGTGAACGGTGACCTTAAAGGGGTTGTATGAGATTAGAAAAACATGGTTGATTTATTTCAGAAAGGGCGCCACTCTTGCCCATGGGTTGTGGCTAGTATTGCAATTGAACTCCACTCATGTGAATTCTGCAATAATAGACCCAGCCATGGATAAGAGTGGCGCTGTTTCTGGAAGAAAGCAGCCAGCAGTTATGTTTTCCTAGTCATATACAATCCATTTAACACTGCTGAATTTGGGAGAGTGATAAGACTAAAATCACGATGGCTGCATTATATGATTCAGGACCAGCCCCCCGTAACATAGAACCAAACTTGTAACCTATCACTAACCTAAAGAGAGTAAAACAAGAATATAACCAAACAACTGGGGGAGGGGGTATTTATCCGCAGCTCTACAATATTGTCAATGTTCAGATGACAAGTATATCTGGTGTTCACATGAAATCCTGAACTGTAGAATCATTCCATTATCTGGCATTGACATTCGACATCTGTGTAGTCACATGTAATTGTGTAATGTCCGTGGCTGCGGGCTGTCAGCTCCGGTCCCCTCCTGACAGCCGCAGCCACGAGTCGGCAAGCGCTGGCCCCAGCCTCCTCCTCAGGAGACACCAGCACTCGCATCCACTCACCTCAGCCGGATCCCGTAGGAGCAGCGCGCACACCGGACCTTTTGACGAACTTTGACCCATGAGTACCCTGGACTATAAGGGGGGTCCAACCCCCTGCTTCGATGCCTGAGTGTTGTTGTTTGTCTATGTGTTACCTGTTCCAGTTCCTGTACCTGTTCCTATTCCTAGCATTCCATACCATCCTGGTCGAGCACTGTGCTGTGCCAAAGTCGTGTCCTGCTGTATCCACGTCTGACCTGCTTCACCTTGATTGACGTCTACCTGCTGCCCAGTCCCAGCCGAGCCTGCCTTGCTGCTGTCTGAGCTGCCACAGGTACCTATACGAACTATAGACATTCACCTGCGCACTGTTGGCCAGCTGCCTTAGCACCAAGGCGGTACGGCCCAGTGGGTTTACAGACCCTTCGTGACAAATTGTCAGGCAGCGTTGATAACATGTAACCCTGCCTTGTGACTTATGAAAGCGGCATGAATGTAGTAAAGGCGGATGACACTAATGGCAGTTTCGCACAAAGTAAGTTTTACAGGGTTCACTGTGGATCCATTTTAACAAATTGGTGCAAGTTATGGGCCACACAAAGGTTTCTCATTGCTTCTTTTTCACCCCAATGTGTTTTTTTTTATTTTATATGCCAGCCACAGATGTACCTGTACAGTGCCTTAGCTGTTGATGTCTCCCAGGTTGACTGTCACAGAGATGTCCCCCCCCCCCCCCGAGTGCCTACCATAGAGATGTCCCCCCTGAATGCCTACCACAGAACTGCCCCCAAAATTGCCTGCCACAAAGATGCCCTCCAGAGTGTCTACCATAGAAATGTCCCCAAATTGCCTACCACAGAAATGCCCTCCAGAATACATGCCACAGAGATGCCCCCAGCTGTCTGCCTTAGAGATGTCCCAAGATTGCCTAACACAGAAATGCCCTCCAGAATGCATGCCACAGAGATGCCCCCCAGCTGCCCGCCACTGAGATGTCCCCAGATTGCCTATCCCAGAGATGCCCTCCAGCTGCCTGCCACAGAGATGCCCCCAAATGTCTCATTGCCTCTTTTTCTGTTCAGTGCATATACCAGCCACAGATGCCCGTTAAGTGCCTCAGATGTTCCTGTACAGAGCCTCAGCCTCTGATGTAGCCGAGTGCCTGCCACAGAGATGCCCCCAGAGTTCCTGCCACAGTTACCCCCAGAGTTCCTGCCACAGTTGCCCCCAGATTGCCTGCCAGAGATGCCCCCAGAGTATCTGCCACAGATGGCCTTCTCAGTGCCTGTCACAGATGGCCTCCTGGGTCCCTGTCACAGATGGTCCATGGACGCCAGTACCAGATTGGCTGTGAGAAGGAGTGGTTAATGCAGCCACACAATTTTCCCCTGTGGATGAAGCAGCCCATGTTGTATAAGATTAGAAAAACATTCTTCCAAAAACAGTGCTCCTCTTGTCCATTAGCAGTGCCTGGTATTCACATAAATGGGGCTGAGCTGCAATACCAGCCCATGGACAAGTGTGGCGCTGTTTCTGCAATCTCATACAATCCCTATTTAAGTATCGATTAGAATAGAAATCTAATTGTTATTTTACCTTAAAAGCAATAACGAAATAAAACAACAGCTGAAAATATCATGAAATCCTCAGATCGAATTGGTTAAATGGCAAAAGGATTTGGTGACACTAATAAAACACTTAGGCAAATGAAGATGGAAATGAATAGCTCTCAAGAGGAGGAATCATCCAGCCTTATTTACATGATTCGGCTACAACGAGACCGTCACATCATGGATGAACTGGTGCCATTCACGGAGAGATCAGCTGCTTCACTATGACGTACTCTGTAACTGGGTACAGACGAGGGTGATAAAAGATGGCTGCTGGTCATTTTAGGTTTCTGACATTTTAATATCTTCTTCATCAGGGGCGAACGCAGACAGCAGAGGGCCCCTGTGCAAGAACAGGATATGGACCCCTTGCTCTCTAATATCACCTCATAGATCACCCCCCCCTATGTTTCTCAGCTACCTACTAAGGTGGCAATGAGCCCCTGTACCTATGGGGCCCTGTGCCATCTGTTTCTGTAACTTCCATTGGCTTCATTGGAGAGAGATGAGCAAAGGCATGCCCACCTCTCTATTGAGACGCAGCCTTGACCCACTGTTAGGTGGGGGTCCCAGAGATGAGAGCACCACCTATCAGACATAAAGGCATAAGCGGAAACATATAAACACATGGTGCAAAGGAAAAGTGAAGCAGTTGCCCATAACAACCAATAAGAATCAACCGTTCATTTTTCAGAGGCCCTTTGGAAAATGAATGGTGACATCTGATTGGTTGCTTTGGGCAACTACTCCACTTTTCCTTTGCACACGTTTTGATCAATCTCCCCCCATAAAGATGGAAAACGCCTTAAAATAAATGCAGTAATAATGTGAAGACTGCTTTGTGTTCACTAAAATTCCCTTTGTCTAATATATTCTGTGCAGCGTGATAAATATAGACATTATAATACGCTGCAAACCATTTCCAGCCCATATATCGAATTAGGAAATTTTCACATATGACATAAAAACAACAACACAAACAAAGAGAAAATCGTGAGCTGTAATAAACCTATTTTCTAATGGTTCCTATATGTAAATCAAATGACCCCACATGCCTTGAATAGGTTTTTCAATAAGACCCGTAGGACCCCCATCAATAACATACAGTATAGATATCAGAGAGTGTATAGACTGAACCCTCTGGACTGGAGCATGCCCCCCTTGTTCTATTGATCATGTAATCTCATATAAATAGAATATGGCGTATCTAATTGTATACCGTCTCATAGAGCCGCAGATCCCCCGGGGTTCCCATATGACTATTTATTAGGGAAGCTGCGCTTCAATGTGGCCTGAATATCACAGCGATATTTATCATCCTGACAGAGACCTTAGAGTTTGGTTATTTCGTTATTTTTACCACCTCGGCCTAGAATGAAGTTCATTTATCATCTTTACTGGTAAGTGGAACGCAATTATGTCATGTCTATTATAAATGGTTAAAGGTGAGAACAATGCCGCGAACTGCTGAAATCCTGAGACAACATTCTCAAGAACTTCCAAAGGATCTTTATAGACTATTTTAAGTCTCTGGGGGACACGTCCGAGAAAACACAACATACATCAATTCTTATCGCTCAGACAATATGTCCTGACTACCGTCCTGGGCATTTGGATCAAAATTACTCTGAACGGAAATCTATAAATGACTAGTACGTCAGCACAGTTTGTCTGCGGCGTTAATCCATTTCTTTTACAAAAACAAAAAAAATTTTGCTGAATGTTAGGTCTAGTGCAGGACCTGAGGGGGCGGGGCATGGCACCGATATTCTCGCTTTGAATCTCTGTATCATGCTCCACCCCCTTGGCACTAGGCATGAGACCGTATTTACATTTTGCTGAGAGAGCTCCTTTAAGTACATTTTAGTGCTTTAATGCAAAGTGATCAACTGTATTTCACAACCCCTCCTAATAATTCTTCACACATAAAATATTTTTCATTTAAAGTAAATGAATTAAAGTTAAAAAGTCATAAATGCACCTAGGATGCAATAATAATAATAATGCATATATAATAAATGGAATAAAACTGGGTTTAACGGAACAAGAGAAGGACCTGGGTATTCTGGCTAGAAATAAGTTAAGCAGCAGTGCTCAATGTCAAGCAGCACCTGCAAAAGCAAATAGGATTTTAGGGTGCATAAAAGGAGAGATAAAACCTGTGATTCAAGTGTAATATTAACCCTGCATAAATCCCTTGTAAGGCCACATCTTGAATATTGATTTCAGATTTGGGCTCCACATTGTAAAAAGGACATAGGAAAACTGGAGAGGGTTCAAAGGCGGACGACTAGATTATTAAATGGGATAAAAAGTGTCACAATGAAAGGCTAGCGAAATTGGGCTTGGAAAAAAGACACCTTTGAGGTTTATTAACCTATATTAATATGTGTCGTCAATACAAAGAACTAGCACATGATCTGTTCTTTCCAAGGACTTCACTAAGGACCAGGGGACATTCATTGCGTGTGGAAGAAAGACATTTCAAACATCAATATAGGAAAGGGTTCTTTACAGTTGGAGTAGTCAAACTATAGAATGCCCTACCCCAGATATTATGTCAGCATTTAAAAAAAAAAAAAAAAAGAGCTAGATATTTATTTACTGACGAATAGTATTTAGGGTTATAACTAATCAAGCAATGAATGACGAGTAATTGATTGAGAAATGTTAGACTTGATGGACCTGTGTCTTTTTTCAACCTTTGTAACTATGTATACAGTATATACTATGTATATAAAGCGTATGTCCAGGTATTTGTTCGAAATGTCTCGTAGTGATGTGCCTCAAGTTAAAATAACCATATAAGCTTTTTTTTCTTTGACTCTTATTGAAATGAATGAAAATCCTGGAGCTGAGGAGATTGCATTGCTAACTCCCAATGTGCATGTGGGCTGTCATGTGGACACGTGCACCTCAGTGTATGAGTGTTTTCCCCTTAACTAATATTAAACCACTGATATATAGCTTTCACCTAGTTACTTGGGAAGGAAGCTACAAATAGGGTGCAGGAGCAGCAAAAAAACATAAAAAAGTAGCATGTATACTTTCCCTCCTCATTCCTGGCTCTTGTGCAGTTCCGGGCACTGCTGCGCTGGGACATGATGCCATCCAGCGTCAGCATGTAGTGTCCAGCGGCGCACACAGTATCCAATACAACGTCTGGGGTCAGTGAAAAAAAATTTTGGGTTATATCTGGGATCTGAATTAAGTTTGGGGTGAAGACTGGCGTCTGAATATATTTAAGGGGTCTGGTCTGAGGTTTGATATTAATATAGGGGGTCTGAATATATTTAGAGGGTCTGGTACGGGATCTGAAATTCATTTAGGGGTCTGTTATTAATATAGGGGTCCGGTCTGGGGAGTCTGAATATATTTAGTGGGTCTGGACTGGGGTCTGAAAATAATTTAGAGGTCTAGTCTGGGCTCTGATATTAATATAGGAGGTCTGAATGTAGTTAGGGGGTTTGGTCTGGGGTCAGATATTAATATAGGTATGTGATAAAAATATAAGGGGTCAGAATATATTTAGCAATGCGCTTCTATATATAGACTATGCCCATCAAAAAGGCCACTCCCTTTTTTGCCACGACCCGCTGCTCGAGTATCACCCTGGGAAGGGCACTCCTAGGTTCACATCTGGACAGATCACTGACGTCATTGCTGCCCATGTGCTCCAGTGCCCAAGTATTTACTGGCTTCCCCTGCATCCGTGTGCTGAGTGCTGTGATGACGTCAGTGCTCTGTAGCTATAGCCAATAGCTGCAGAGCTGACTGAAGGGGGTGTGGTTTAGACAACCGCTGCTGCAACCTCAGTACTGTGCAGCAGCAGTTGTTTCCCATGCCTTTTACTGGAATAACACACCTGGAAAATTGGCATTTGAGGGGCATTTAGGTGGTAGAAGGAGGGCAAAGTTTTGTTAAATAATCCATGTGGGTCTATTTTAGAAAAAATAAGTTTTAGACCGGACTCTCCCTTTAAACACCAATGGCACAATATCATTGGCGGTAGAATCTATGTAGAATATATAGAATGGGGTAACTATTTCATGTAGTCACTTCTGATATGTAGGTATGTTTTATGTATTTATGGCAGAAGACTTTTCCCTAACTGCAACCGCCAAGACTGGTGACAGTACAGAAGACCCCTGGAGACCCTGACCCTGAGCCATAGGAAACTTGTCTAGCCTGTAATCACAACGGACTGGTAGTGACAGTTTCTATTTATTGACCACATAGAACTTATTTCCTATGACGTTTCTTGCCTTGGTTCTTCAGGAAAGTTGTAGATCTAATTAAGGATATGGTTGAGGGAAATGCTTCAATTTAAAATACCAAAGTGATATTCCAAATATTATCTTGTGTCTAATGAAAAGTCCATTAAATATAATTATGCAGTTATAGCCGGAATCATCCCATCATTTATACTTCGTCTCCGACCCTTAATGTGACCTTGGCCAAATTCCTCATTATCACCAATGTATGTGGAGGGTAACAAGAAACAGGAATGGGGGGGGGGGGGGTTCTTATGTGACTTGCATATTGGTTGAAATAGTTCGTTGCATGTTAATAACTATATAAAATACAGCAGCTGTAACCATAGAAACCGGCAACTAGAAGAGACCTTGCTGAAGTGTAGCAAAAAAACATAAGAACTGAAATATAAAGAATGGGATTGAAAACAAGAAGGGTTTGATGGGGGTTTGGAAAACATAGCATAATGGAAAGATCTATCTATCTATCTATCTATCTATCTATCTATCTCATATCTATCTATCTATCTCATATCTATCTATCTATCTCATATCTATCTATCTCTCTCATATCTATCTATCTCTCTCATATCTATCTATCTATCTATCTATCTATCTATCTATCTATCTATCTATCTATCTATCTATCTATCTATCTATCTATCTATCTATCTATCTATCTATCTATCTATCTATCTATCTATCTCATATCTATCTATCTCATATCTATCTATCTATCTATCTATCTATCTATCTATCTATCTATCTATCTATCTATCTATCTATCTATCTATCTATCTATCTACCTATCTCATATCTATCTATCTATCTATCTATCTCATATCTATCTATCTATCTCATATCTATCTATCTATCTATCTATCTATCTATCTATCTCATATCTATCTATCTATCTCATATCTATCTATCTATCTCATATCTATCTATCTCTCTCATATCTATCTATCTCTCTCATATCTATCTATCTATCTATCTATCTATCTATCTATCTATCTATCTATCTATCTATCTATCTATCTATCTATCTATCTATCTATCTATCTATCTATCTATCTATCTATCTATCTATCTCATATCTATCTATCTCATATCTATCTATCTATCTATCTATCTATCTATCTATCTATCTATCTATCTATCTATCTATCTATCTATCTATCTATCTATCTATCTACCTATCTCATATCTATCTATCTATCTATCTATCTATCTCATATCTATCTATCTATCTCATATCTATCTATCTATCTATCTATCTATCTCATATCTATCTATCTATCTATCTCATATCTATCTATCTATCTATCTATCTCATATCTATCTATCTATCTATCTATCTCATATCTATCTATCTCTCTCATATCTATCTATCTGTCTGTCTGTCTATCTATCTATCTATCTATCATTAATATCAATCTACATTACTATCTATCTATCTGTACTTTATGCTATAAATTCTATTTTTAACAATATTCAAACATATCATTTCTATCTTAACTTAAATATAACGTGTAAATATAAATTCTCTATTCTCTCTATTCTATATAGAATTTTTTTAGCTACTGATTGACTCTGCAGCAGAATATCATAATACAATCCTCTGTTACTGCAGAACCTCATAATATACACCTCATCTGCTGCAGAACCTCATAACACACACCTCAGATACTGCTGAACATCTTAATACACACTTTTTAAAAAGGGTGAGGGGTTTCATAACTGGAATCTCCTCACTTACAATCTATAATCTCTTATTGAAGGGTAAGTAATAATATGCCTGTTACTAGGGCTGGGCAATTAATAAAAAAAAAAAAAAAACCTAAATTCAGCGCATTTAAGTGACGTCATCTTGCGCATTTCATTTTTTCAATTTCTTTTCTCCAGTTTAAACTGTATCTACATCTTCAGGACACAGATACAGTTGAATGCGCCGAGCCGCACTGACCGGAGGAGCGGAGGGATCTCCTCCACTCATCGTTGGAATGGGGTTAGGTCAGTATGTATAATATTATTTTTATCAGGCACTATTTGGGCTGTGTGGTGAACAGTTATGGGGGCATTATATTGTGTGGTGAACAGTTATGAGGGCATTATATTGTGTGGAGGGAAGTTATGGGGGCATTATACTGTGTGGTTGCAGCTATGGGGCATTATACAGTGTGGGAGCAGCTATGGGGGCATTATACAGTGTGGGAGCAGCTATGGGGGCATTATACTGTGTGGGAGCAGCTATGGGGGCATTATACTGTGTGGGGAGAGATGTAAGGGCATTACACTGTGTGGGGGCAGCTATGGGGTCATTATAATGTGTAGGGAGAGCTGTAAGGGGATTATACCGTGTGGTGGCAGTTATAGGAGCATTATACTGTGTAGAGGCAGCTATGGGGGCATTATAGTGTGTGGTCGGCAGTTATAGGAGCATTATACTGTGTGTGGGGGCAGCTGTGGGGGCATTATAGTGTGTGGACGGCAGTTATGGGGGGCATTATACTTTGTGAAGGGCAGTTATGGGGGCATTATACTGTGTGGCGGCAGCTATGGGGTGCATTATACTGTGTGTGGGATCTGCTTTGGGGCCATTATATTGTGTGGATGGCAGTTATGGGGGGCATTATACTGTGTGGACGGCAGTCATGGGGGTCATTATACTTTGTGAAGGGCAGCTATGGGGGCATTATACTGTGTGGCGGCAGCTATGGGGGCATTATACTGTGTGAAGGCCAGTTATGGGAGCATTATACTGTGTAGGGGCAGCTATGGGGGGGTGTTATATTGTGTGGAGAGTAGCTATGGGGCATTATACTGTGTGGGGAGCACTATGGGGGCATTATACTGTGTGAAGGTCAGTTATAGGGGCGTTATACTGTGTGGGGGCAGCTATGGGGGGTTTTATACTGTGTGGAGAGTAGCTATGGGGCATTATACTGTGTGGGGGCAGTGTCAGGGGGTATATTATATACAGTAGTATACAGCAGGCTCAGGGGATAAATATTAATTCAACGTCGTAGAACGCAAATAGGGGGCGTGACATGCAAACAGGGGTGTGGCCTAAATAATCGTTCATTAATCGTAATCAAGGTTACATGTTCAATTAATCGAGATTTTGATTTAGGTCATATTCGCCCAGCCCTACTTGTTACTGTACATTATGAAGAATACCTAAAGTCATTTTGGAGTTCCATGACCCAATGTACTCAGCATGGTCACAGATGGCGATTTCTAATATACTTCTAATTTACAGCACATTATCCCGTATACAGTAATGTCAGTGGGTAGGTGGGCTGACTGAGAAGAATTTCCATGATGATCATTAAGTAAACTTCGTAGTTCCCGAGTCCAGTAAGTTATAGCTGTGTTATCATCAGGGAAATAACTGAAAGCATTCACACGTTGTCAGCTGCCGGAAATTTAGGAAACAATTTCCATGGCGTTCATCAGCAAAATCCCATTTATGTCAATGGAACAGTGTCGTATCGGTGACCCGCGTACAAAGCGCTGACTATGGCTTTTGTTTGAGATGGGGGTTTAATAAATGCCATAATTTACTGCAGCCTTCTACCAGATCAAAATATTTAACAAGAGGAGTTTTTGTTTCGTCATTACGTAAAAGACAAATGTTTCTTTACACTTTGAACTTGTATTTCAACAATAAGCGATGCTCAACTAGAGAAACGCTGCAGAAAGAGCCAGTAAGTATGACTATAGGTCGCTTTATTCTGTGTTCACCTATGGTCAGGGGGAAGCAAACGGGCAATTGACCCAGGGCCTCCAACACCCTCTATTACAAATGAAACATAGTATTACATGGCCAGCTAAGTCCACCCGAGCAGGAGCCACTGTTTGTTAGAGGGGATCCCCTCTATGACGTCCATATGTCCTAAAAGGGCACATGGACAGGAGTCATCTTCCTGAGATGACCCCTTTAATCTCCGACCAAAGCCCCATTTTATTACCTGAAATTATTAATTAAAGGCTATGTACACCTTTAAACGGCATTTTAAAAATAAAAAAATAGTCAGTCAGAGTGATTAGTGCAACTTTCTAAATGATTTTTTAAATTAAAAATTAGTTTTACTTTTTGAGATACAGCTGCTCTGTATTCTCTATACACAGCAGCTGTATCTTTCGCTAAATCCTGTTCCCGTCAGTACCGCGGGACTGGCGGGTTCAGTAATAGCGGGTCCTGCGTGTGTCTGACACGCAGGATCCGCCTGTAATCTAAATTCATAACTTAGATGTGATAGATTACAGGCGGATTCTGTGAACTAGCTGACACTGAACCCCGTCAGGTCGGCGGGACTGACGGATTCAGGTCATAGCGAACGATGCACCTACTCTATATAGAGAACACAGAGCAGCTGTATCTCAAAAAGTAAAACGATTTTTTAATAAAAACTATTTCGAAAGTTGCACTAATCACACTGACTGACCCTTTTTTATATATTAAAAAAAAATTGCCTTTCAAAAGTGTACATAGCCTTTAAGATATCAGCGCCGTGAGACTGGTAATGAAGGGGTTAAATAAAGAGAAAACGTTTTTCTAGAACTAGCAGAAGCCGACTGCGTGATATTCATTTATTAAATGTTAATGTCAAACTCTCCGCCATATCTTAAATTATAGAAGGTCCATATTCTCTAGAGAATAGGAGAAGAGCGCAGGAAAGCATCTACTACACCACTCACTGACGACTGCTGCGACTCCACCACACGGTCAAAAAGAAGTTCTCTATCCATCCATCTCCTTTTTTTCTTGCTCTGCCAGTGTAAATGTAGTTTTCGCATTCCACTCACAAACTAGAAAGCTCCAAATATACATATTTTTAGTGCCTCCCAGATAAAATTGTGCCAATAATGATGGTAAGAATGGTCATTATGCTCCATCTATACTACATGACAGATTTACCATTCGTTGTGGAGATAATATTTCAAGAGTAACAACCAATATGGCTGCCCTTCTTGTTGCTATTTGGAAAAATAGCCTCCACAACTGAACAGAAATATACAAATTCCTCTCACCAAACTTTGGCTGCTGCTCTAATTTCGGAATTACTAATATATGTCCAATTTTAAATTGTGGGTGTAAATCCACTTTAAGTCAGCCCTGTAAGATGTCAACCCATGCTTAAAGGGATTGTTCACATTGGATAATCCCTTTTTGCTAGAATGGTTCCCCAGTATTGATCAAAGGTTGTCCCACTGCTGTGACTCCCAGTGATCAGCGGTAATCTGTGAAGGAACCTGGCAGCAAGTGTTTAAATCCCCAGTAGCGTCCCTGCAGGTGAAATTTAGTATTACACAGTTTCCATTGAAATCAATGGACTAACATAATGCATGGATGTGAAGGGTCCTTCAGAGAGATGCTCTTTGTAGCTGCTTTTAACTATAGGGTATTTGAGATTTAAGTGCAGCCCAATATTTTATAGTTTGATAATTCATACTAAGACTATTGACCACAGTGTCACATAACAAAACATGATCCCATTTATTACTATACTACAGCCTTTTCTGTTCTGATTCTTGACACGGTTGACGCACATGACAGCGTCCGTCTTCAAAGTCTTATAGCACTATTTCCTCTCTATCAACTCTTTAGGGATGGATTTGATGAAGGACGTGCCTTGATTTGACCCTAGGTTGGGCTCAGGGGACTTCAGACCAAAAATTTTGGGAGATTTCTATAATATAATAATTTCTCTGATTTATTTAATTACATTTTGAGAAAGTAAGGATTAATTGCCAAACTTTATGTGACATATCTCTTCTCTGATACATACCACAAGTCTAGATATTCAGTGAACGGCATGATGTAGGATAAAAAGTCACTCCAAAAACATTGACTTTCTATGAAATTCCCCCTAGTGTGTGTCTGAGATAAGGAAATTAGATTGAGAGCCCCAATGGGGACAGGGACTAATGTCTGTACAGCGCTGTGGAATATGTTGGTGCTATATAAGCAACAGAAATGAATAAATAATGTGCAGGCAGATATGCTGTATACTGCAGCCTTGATACAAAAAAGTAATTTCATATAAAAGATGTTAGGTAGTGGTGGCCCACCTGCGGCCCGCCAGCTGTTGTGTAGCTGGAGAGCTGAAGGTTGGAGACCACTGTCTTAAGAAATATATTATATACTTCTTTAATATACTATATACTCTTTATTGTCACAAGGGGAATTAAACTAGACCATACAGCCAAGTAGAACTTTTTTCTTGCATTACAACACGCTCTTGTAATGTTAACATAAATCAACGTACAAATACTGTAGATTGTTTAAAGGGCATTTCCCCCTTTTGCAACCCATTTTTTTTACATTGCTCTAATGCATTTAAAAAATCATGAAAATAATCTTGATAAAAACTTTACCATTCTACCATTTTCTGAATAAAGATCATAGGCAGACCTTTGAGTCACCATGGTTACAGACTACAAACAAACTCTGAGTGTAGTCTGATCCTTTAGTCATGTATTATTCCCTTTCTATTGATTCCATTTTCAACTAATCTTAAACTTATCTGTTTTGTGGGTTCAAAAATAACCAGAGCTACATCTACATTTGTAAGTTTCCTCCTTGCATACCTGGGATCCCCCCCTTATCACCCCGAAACATACCAGTAGGTCAGCTGTCTTCCTGTAAGATAGACAGTAGGGATAAAAACATGATACCCTGTCCGTGGTGCTGAAATAAGAAAAATAGGCACAAACCCGATTTCTTCAGTATAACTTGCTCTCACATGGGATCTACTTATTTATTTTACTGATTGACTGAAATATCATGGAATAAAAGTCTATAGAGAAAAACTACAGATAGCAAAATGAAAAGTAAGTATTTGTCTCTGGATATTCTGTTCATCTCCCACCTCACTTCTATCACCTTCAATCTGTTGCTTCCCCCTGAGACGGGGCCGGTATTTCATCTCAGCTGTCTGGCCATCTGCACTTTTCTTCTGGGTGTTTATTCATTCGCAGAATGTAATCGGTGACTTCGCTGCTTGCCAGTAGATTTGGATACAAGAAAAACACAAAAACTAAATCATGGGGGGGACAGCGACAGAGACTAAGGCAGATTCCTGCGATTTTATCGTTAATGATAGGAGGTGGTTGGTTTTCAAGTACTAACAAAATGATGTGCATGTACAGAAGTCTATGTAAGACAACCTCAAGGTTGCCAGGCAAAGTATAGGAGTGTAAGGCCCTGCTCACACTGAGTTTTTTTGCAGGCAGAAAAAAATCTGTCTCAGAATTTTCTTCAGTAATTGTGAGGCAGATTTTAAACTGCCCGCGCTTTTCGTTGCGTTTTTCCCCCGTGGCCATTGAAGCTAATGCAAGGACCGTGGGCAAAAAACACAGTGAAAAATGCTCGGAAACAAGCGCTGAAAGTATTTTTTTGTCTTCCATTAATTTCAATGGGAGGTCAGAGCTGGAAACTGTGTCAAGAAAGGGTATGCAGTTTTTTTTTTTTTCGGCAAGCAGCCAAAACCTGCCCCGGGAAAGAAAAATAATCCTCTGCCTCCCATTGAAATGAATGGGGTGCGTTTTTGGCGCTAATTCCGACCTGGTTTCCGCATCAAAATCAGCGCAAAAAAAACTCTGTGTGAACAGTGCCTTAGTATATGTCGCTTTCAGGATGCGCTCAACTCCGCATTGAAGCTGCAAACCTCCCTCTGGATCTGCATTGAACTGGGTTTCCTTGGGATCTCTGAAGGAAATGATTGGGCCACCGTTCATCCATACAGAACCTGTACACGTTCACATTTAATTGCATTTTAATCTTTGTTGTCATCATTGCGCACACAGGACAGATTACAATAAGATCTAATAGGTTATTTGGGAATAAAAAAATTGAAAAATAGACCCTAGTGGTAAGTGATTTGGTCCAAATATGGTTGTCTTCTGCTGGACCTTTGAGTCCATCATTGTGTCAAAGCCTGAGCCCCCGGAAGGAAACTCTGGTGGACCAGGCTGATTCTGGATCCTCCCTTGAAGATCTCCTATGACATCCTGGCTCCCTGTGGTGCTCAGTTGCTCCACAGGTACGACTATTAGACATGGCCAAAAACACTATAGCTAGTGTACTTACACTTCTATGTTCTTAAAGGGAAACTTTGGCCAAAACTTTCCCATGTGTACCATTATGCTATTCCATGTGTCAGTCTCTCGTCTGTTATTTATCTCTATATATCAGACTGGGATGGTTGCTTAGCAGCAGTGTGACTCGGTGACACGCTTTCTCTACTGGAGTCTATGGAGATCTATTTGTCACCCATAACAGGCTTCAGCAGTTCCTGTACCACATTAGTATTACACAGGGGGGGGACAGAAACTTCTATCATCAGCCACCACTGATACTTAGACAGGTTCCTGTCACATAGGTGTAGAAGAATATAGTGCAGCCGCCCTTCTCAGCTTGTTTAAGAGAACAGAGAGAGAATGATAATCAGCGTGCAGAAATGGTATGTTGTTTAGCTGGTCATGTGATGCTGTGCTGAAGCATCATGGGATTGATAGCAAAGCAGAGAGGAAGAGAAAGCTGGGGAAATATAAGAATCAAGATGGAGGCTTTTTTAAAGCACAGATAAGGCAGCAGTTCAAAAAGTAAGAACAATATACATAGAAGAAGTGTATAGTGTGGTATACAGTCAGGTGGGGGTGCAGACATGTAAAGTCTTTGGTTTCTACCTTACTAATTGCTCATGTCTTTGGCCTTAGTTTTCTTTTGAATTCTTCTGCCGCCTTCCAGTTTTGGCCATTCTGTGAATTCCCTTCTAAATTGAACCTCATTCATCCATTATTTATTTCTCTGCTATTCTGTTGCTTCTGTATTTCATTGGCTCCACTACCCGCCACTGACCCCAGACGGTCTTTTACCATTTTTCTCTTCTTTTTTCCAGATGACAGCTAGGACAACATTTCAAGACCTACAGACTCTCTGCAGTGAAGCAGGTAGTTGCTTCATGTATAAACGTCACATAATAAAACTATTTGGACTGGTTTGGCTCCGGGTGCTGAGACTCCTGCCATTCACTATACTGTTGGTATACAAGTGTTCTGCAATGTGCTGCACCCCTTCAGCTCCCATTAGTATTTGATAGCTCTCCTCAGAGAGTGGTGTCTGGAAACTGCATACACGGCTCTCCGAACAGGCACTAGACCCCAACAATCAAAACCTACTGATATGATATGAAATTAAAGACACCCTATAATCCTCTTGCCCTGCTTTAGCCAGCACCATTCTCTTGTTGCATTAGAGATTTGTGCTTGCCGAGGCAAGGTATGGGGAATAGAGACTCATTGTAATGTTATAAAGAATCTCATATCTATCTATCTAATATTATCCCATATCTATCTATCTATCTATCTATCTATCTATCTATCTATCTATCTATCTATCTATCTATCTATCTATCTATCTATCTATCTATCTATCTATCTATCTATCTATCTATCTATCTATCTATCTATCCTAGCTATTGTGTTTTCCTTCTTTTGACACAATCCTGTTAGAGATTCCTTAATAAATGCCAATCTGAACACTGTCAATCATCAGTAACTAAGAGATGGAGGTAAGGTGCCTGAAGCTTTTACATACGTATACTGAATCTGTGTCAGCACTTCAACAAAACTCCTCAGGTGATGAAGTTATTCTCTACAAGACAGGATTCTTCATAGTGCGGAGTAATCACTCCTGCCACTGGCATGTCAACATTCAGGATGAAACATGGCATTATGCTGTGTCACCCCTGCGTGCTGTCAAGTCACATAACACAAGATATAGGAAGCTGGCAGAATGTTTTTCTTGCTCATCACTCTCTGATCCCCTATCTTCTTCATGTATGAGGAAGACTATAGAACTGTATAGGTTGTCAAAGTGAACCAACACAACCAAACTAAAGAAATAGTCAGTACATGTGGAAATGAGCCAAAAAAATCTGTATTATATACAACAGTCTTACAGCTTGTGGTTACAAGGGAAATTTTTTGATTTTATTTCAAAGAAACAGCGCCTCCCTTGTCTGTGGCTCATGTCTGGTATTGCAATATTAACTTGAATGATGTTGAATTGCAGTACCAGACACAGCCTATCGACAAGAGTGGCACTGTTTTTTGAAAAAGAAAACAGACCTTTTTTTTCTCAGACACCGCTTTAAGTTCATAACAACAATCTTGATAGACATCAAAGATGTAGATTGTGGATGGAGGACCTCAAAGCATAATAAATATTAGCTCACCAGCCTAGCGGACTTCCGGGGGGGGGGGGGCTCCATTTCCAAGGACTCTATCTAACGGAGGCAGGGAAGGAGTATGGTATTCCAAAATGGCTTGCCATGAATGTCTATATCTCAGAAACTCCCCACAGAACTGGATTAGGGATACCAGTCAATTCAGGGACGTTTCATTCATGTATGATTAGGCACCATAGAAATCTTTTCTCTATTCCGATCCAGTGTTGTGTTTGAGATTACGAGTTATGAGAAAGAATAAAAATTGTTCTCCACTTTGGATAATCCCTTTTTTTTGGGGGAAAGGTTTCCTTACAATAAGCTGATTAAAGGCTGTCCCTCTAGCAATTGCGCTGGAAACCCGGCAACAAGTGTTCAATTTCTCTGCAGCGCCACCAAAGGGAATATAAAGTATTACACAATTCCAATTGAAATAAATGGGCTATACATGACATGCATGGACACGCCGGGTCCTCCAGAGCGAGAGACGCTCTTTGTATCTGCTCTACACTCTGGCCAAGAGATGAGGATCCTGAACAGTGGGCCACCCTCTATTAACCCACTATAGAAAATAAAGAAAAACGGTTTTCTAAATCTGAGCAATAATATTTGTAAATTAATCCTTTAAATATTTTTATGATGCACTGCAACAATACAACACCCTATCAAATAGTCATTGATTTTACAAAAGAGATTACATTGCATGGGAGCCTTCCAGTTTGACAAGTAGCAAGTGACAGAATCGCAGCCCTCCTCTCCTGACCCCGAGAATCTAAAAAACAGAAAATAGCATCTGCTAATACCAAAATAAAAAGACAGGACACCTACATGAACCGGACAGTTAATTACAAGCAGAAGTGGACAATGAGGGGACATCATTTATCTTCTGCTTTATTATAATAATGTCTTCATCCTTTGGCCTATTGAAGTATACGCAGTAATAAGGTCACCTTTCCATTCTGGCAGATCTAATGTGACCTTTGCGATATTGTACAGCTCCGCATAAACCACTGCACTTTTCAAGTCTTTAATTAGTAATTTTCGAGAATTACAAGACATGACACAGGGATTTAAATCCCCGAGATCAGCACCGACAATGTTTTATTTTACTTCCCAGTAGACAGGGCTGCACACATTTATTAGAAGATGTATATATTTTTCCTGGAATATGACAGCCCCACATCACTAACGGATTTAAGAAAGATTTTTCCACATGGCAGATGGAAACTGATGTTGGCAGTAGGAAAGGGCATTGATAACCAAAAAGAGCAGATTGTCTTGAAGTGAATGTCCACTCTTGAGTACTATTTTTATTTTTTAAAGCTAAATAGCACCAAAATTTAGATGTAATTAATATATTAATATATCTGCATAGATACAGAGCTCAAAATCCCCTGTTTGTCAAAGATTTAAATAATACAATTCAGGCAGCCTGCAGTCACCACTAGGGGGAGCTCATGAGTTTACTGAATACTATTTACCGGTCCTTTGCCCAACAACTGACAAATTATTTTACGAACAGTTCAATGACTGACAAATCCAGATCACGTATTGGGCAGTGCACCTCAAAACTTTTTGGATCTCTAAATTTCGACAAGAGAGCCTCCATTGACATTTTTGGTTCATCAACATTTATAATTGACCACAGTTAGTATTACTCAGCTCTGTACTTGGTAATAGGCTGTAGAGTAAGTTGGAAGCAATGAAACCAATGAACAAAAAGTTAGAAAAAATATTTTACTGTCAACGTTTTTGAAATCCTTCAATTCTATAGCTCAGGGTCCATCACACAACAATTGGTATTAGCTCTTGCCAGCAACCTCAACAAATAATATATTCTTATAAGATATTGACCAAAACTTTATATATCTTAAACTATTTTAGTTTCTGCAGTTCTTTCAATTCCTAAGGTCTGGCTCGTTAACATTTATATTGGACCATAGTTACTATTATTGTACTAAATGTACTTAGTAAAGGTCATGGGCTGAACCAAGCTAAATCGAAACCTTAGGCTGGATTCACACAGCATGTTCGGTCCGTAAAGGACGGAACGTATTTCGGCCGCAAGTCCCGGACCGAAAACACTGCAGGGAGCCGGGCTCCTAGCATCATAGTTATGTACGACGCTAGGAGTCCCTGCCTCTCCGTGGAACTACTGTCCCGTACTGAAAACATGATTACAGTACGGGACAGTTGTCCTGCAGCGAGGCAGGGACTCCTAGCATCGTATATAACTATGATGCTAGGAGCCCGGCTCCCTGCAGTGTGTTCAGTCCGGGACTTGCGGCCGAAATACGTTCCGTCCTTTATGGACCGAACATGCTTGTGTGAATCCAGCCTTAATTCTACAATGCCATGAAATTAATTATCAAAAAAAAAAAAGAAAAAATCAAATGACAAAGTTTCTAAAATTAAGTTAGAATTTTTTATTTCTATATCTAAGGCACTGTTCACATCCGTAACACAGCTTCTGTTAATACCGGAAAACCTGTTGCAATACCAACAGTCCCATTGGCTTCCAATAGTGTCTATCAGAGTTCCTCCATGGTTTTCTGGCGGCAAATCTAACAGGACCACTGACAGAGCCTCCAAAGCAGATGAGATCAGAACCTACGGGTCCTTTGCACAACAACTGACACAGAGCCTAATGAGTCTCAAAACTTTTCGATCTATAATTTTTTACAAAATAACAAAATACCTAGAATGTCAGATGTTATTACAGTTTGGCTTTTCAGCGGTTATAATTGACGATAATAGATCCTAATCAAGATGTGGACCAGGGTCCAAAAACTTTTGGGATTTTTTCAAATTATATAAACCGAACTACATAATATTAATATTATTTTTTTTTAGATTCCTAGAGTGCTTAATTTTGTCTAATCATGGCTTCATTTACCACCAGTGTATGATTAGGCTGTGTTCACATCAAATTCTAGCCTTACATTGGAGGGTGTAGGAGGAGATCCTCCCGACGTATACCTCCGACAGAAGGCTGCAACGTATGCCCCTGTATAGGTATACAGTGACATATGCCGCTAAGGGCCTGTTCAGATCTGCATCCGTGCATTATCAGAGGAGCAGAACAACGAAAATACCGGAAGCACCGGAACCAATTGACTTTAATGGGTTTTGTCAGGTTTTCGGCATGGTGTCCGTTGTTTTCAAGGAAACAATAGTGCAGCATTTTGGGGGCGGCTCTGTGATGGAGGCCCCTTAGCCTTCAATGCAGATGTGAGCAGGCCCTAATAGGTTCCCACAGTGGGGTATACTATTTTTATTGTGTCTATTTGTTAAGAATAGCATAGCTCACTACCAAAAAAAAAGTGGCAAAAGGATATGGGGGCCTAGAAATACATTTGGCGCATATGTCGAACGTAGGACTGTAACATGATGTGGATAAAGCACTGTATGATTTTTTTTACATGCCTTGGGCTTGGCCTGGCTAAAAGAAGCTTTATACTAAAGAACCACAAAAATAATCAATCGGAAAAAAGAAAATTAAGAGTTAAGGCTTTAAGGGTCCTTCACACAACAACTGATAAGTGCTCCTACCGGCATCTCAAGATCACAAGACTGCAAAGAAGGAAGTTCACAGCCTTCAAAAAGACTGAGCTTCTGATCGCATCCTCGGAGACTTATTACATTTTATCTCTCGTTTTATACTTCGATTTACAAAAATAAAAACACAGTTTTCCTCTCTTAAAAATTGAAGACACCAAGCCGTTTCCAGCTTCCTTACTATTATTCCAAGATACATCAAACGAAGGCTTTACGAGCGTCTATAAGTCTCTTGTAAATGTACCATCATTATAAGCGGATGTAGTCTCCGCGCGCAGACCCTGGGAGACAATTCTCGTTTTTCGTACTGTCAAGTTCAAAAATAATAAGCTTTTCAGAGCTGTAAAATGTGTCCCGCGAGCTGACCCGATGCATTCTTCGACTTTAGAAAAGATACAGCCAATTACCGCAAAACCATTCCTATACGTTATCTGGGAACCATCGGCACCGATTACACAGAACTGGTGGTTATATAATACGCAACCCTCTATAATCTTTAGCACATATCCCCCTTTCGTCGCCAGTCCTATAATTAGACATGGTAATCAGCTCTCATTAGCGGTTCCTTTAATGACCATATAAGGATATTTATTAAGGATACCGCGGCACAAGATCAAAGCGGTGTGGTTGTACTCGTGATTAATGTTTTAACTTGGGAGTTAATTTATTATCTTCTGACTCTTATGTAGGACTGGCCCTGTACACAAATTAAATGTTAACATCAATTTTCTATCTCTTCTGTAAATTGATACAGCAGTTATGTAGGGCAAAGATAGCGATGCACTAAGAACAGGTCTACCGGGATGATATTATGCAAATTGTATTATTACAGTGGGTTTGTATTGTTTTAATTGGACGGCTATAACAATGCTGTATTACCTTGTTACAATGTAATGAGGACACTGAAAATATAGCGGAACAATTATTATATTCTCATTTACCAGACTCCCTGCCAGTGGGATTTCTGCAAGGTGAACCAGTATCCTCAGAGAGCCCTCCCATTCACTACAGTAGATATATATATATATATATATATATATATATATATATATATATTCACTACATGGACAAAAGTATTGGGACACCTACATAGTACACCTACTGGAGCTTTTAGGATTTCCCATTCTAAATCCATATGCATTATTATGGAGTTGGTCCCCTCTTGCAACTTATACAGCTTCCACTCTTCTGGGAAGACTTTCTGCAAGATGTTGGAGTGTATGTGGGAATTTTTGCCCATTCATTCCAGAAGATCATTTGTAGGTCAGATACTGATGTTAGAGGAGGGGGCCTGGCTCGTAATCTCCGTTGTAGTTTATCCCAAAGGTGTTGGATGGGGTTGAGGTCAGGACTCTTTCTTCCATACCAAACGCACCCAACCATGTCTTTATGGACCTTGTGCACTGGGGCACAGTCATGCTGGAACAGAAAAGGGCCAAACCCCAAACTGTTCCCACAACGATGGAAGCTACAATTATCCAAAATGTCTTGGTATGCTGAAACATTAAGATTTCCATTCACTGAAACTAAGGGGCTGAGGCCGACCCCTGGAAAAACAACCCCATAGCATCACCCTCCTCCAATTTTACAGCTCGCATTATGCAGCCAGGCGGGTAACGTTCTCCTGGCATTTACCAACCCAGACTCGTCCATCAGACCGCCAGATAGAGAAACGTGTTTCATCTCTCCACAGAACACGTTTCCACTGTTCCAGAGTCCAGTGGCGGCTGCTTTACACCCCTCCATCCGACGCTTGGCATTGTGCTTGGTGATGTAGGGCTGGCATGCAGCTCCTCTGCCCCCATGCCATGAAGCCCCAGGGTATAGATTATGCGTGAGTGGTTATGCCAGAGGAGGTTTGGAGCTCTGCCATTGAGATTGCAGAGCGTTGGCGACTTGTAACTTTACGTGGTCTCCACTTCATGTCTGAGCTGCTGTGGTTCCTAAACGCTTCCACTTTATAATGATATCACTCACAGTTGATTGTGGAATATCTAGGAGGGAAGAAATTTCACGGACTGACCTGTTATAAAGATGGCGTCCTATTACAGGACCGCACTGGAATTCAGTGATCTCTTTTGTAAAGGGAAGTGTCCATATATATGTATATATATATATATATATATATATATATATATATATATGTATATAGTGTATGTGTATATATATATACACATATATATAATATATATGTGTATGTATAGTACATATAATGTATCATGAGCCAGGGCTGTAACAACAACAACCCTGGTCATGAATACGGTTGGAAGCAGAGCAGGACAATTAGCATGTCCCTGCTTTGTTAGGAAACCATGGAGACAAGGGATAGTTATCCCCTGCGCGCACGGACTGTCTCGTACAGGCTCTCATGAGTCGGCTGGTGATACATTATCACCATGCCGACCCATGCTAGCCTGGGGCAAGCGCCACACTCCCCGCTGCGAGCGTACCGACAGGGTTAAATAGCCCTGCGTCGGTACGCTCAGGAGCCGAGCTCAGGAGCCGAAGCTAGCTGAAGACGATCAGCTGAGAGCTGCCTGCCTGCCTCACACACCACCGACGGCTCACCTCTCTCTCTCCCCTCGAACTCTTGCCTCTGCTGCTCCACAAAGTCACGCTAAGTATCAAGTGTAGCAGCAGCTACACTTAACCCTGTCTCTCCCTGTCTCCTCCTGCTGTAACCCTTGCTTCCCTGAGTTAACCCCTTGATCTCCCTGAGTACTGTCCCTGAGTTAACCCCTTGCTCTCCCTGAGTCCCTACTGTCCCAGAGTTAACCCTTGCTTCCCTGAGTTATCCTCTTGCTCTCCCTGAGTAAGTTAACCCCTTGCTCTCCCTAAGTTAACCCTTGCTGTCCCAGAGTCCCTGAGTTAACCCTTGCTGTCCCAGAGTCCCTGAGTTAACCCTTGCTGTCTGTTTTACACAGTAACCCATTCCCCTTGTTCCTCCTTATCCCGTATTAACCCTTAGTGTATAGGGAAAGTTATATTAGGAGGGAGTGGGATAGAGATAGAGAGCGTGTGAGAATCACAAGTAACTTATGTGTATTGTGTTGTAACGTAACTGTATTCTGTGTATGTTTAGGTAAGTGGGTGGTGGTATAATATAGTGATACCGTGTTTATACTGTACTGTGATTAGTTACTGTAATATATATATGAGAGTGATTACTGTATGTTAATAAATATTACCTTTATTTACTATATGGTCTTATTCCCTTGAGTCGCCGCTAAAGCAATTAGATCGACGTTAGTATAAGGAAAAGGTAGGGGAACTAGGCATAACCCTAGTGACCCTGTTTATAAAGGCGGTAGTAATAGTGGGTGCCACTAACCAGTGAATCCCGCTATTATCCCACCCCCTTTAACATCTTTACAACGATCCATTCTATCACTAATGTTTGTAAAGGCGACTGCAAGGCGAGGTGCTAGATTTTATACACCTGTGGGAATGGGACTAAATGAAACACCTAAATTCAATGATTAAGAGGTGGGTCCCAATACCTTTCTCTATATAGTGTACGGTATGTGGTAACAATTTTTGTATTCTTGGGTATATTTCTATCAAAGTTCGCATAAACTTTAAATCTGCGGTAACTAGTGTCCATAGTGACAATACAAAATGGAATAGTGGTGGCAGAGTTTGCAATTACAGCCAGGCTCTTAACTAACTCTGGCGGGCACACAGCGTCCTTGCCCAGGAGAAGAGATAAGCGAATCGATTCTGCACAAATCAAAT
The DNA here is from genome assembly GCF_050947455.1 of Rhinoderma darwinii. Taxonomy (NCBI): domain Eukaryota; kingdom Metazoa; phylum Chordata; class Amphibia; order Anura; family Rhinodermatidae; genus Rhinoderma; species Rhinoderma darwinii. The sequence continues at coordinate 17,558,686 of NC_134693.1, read as the reverse complement.
TCGGTCCAAATTTCCCAAAAGTTTTGGATTTGTCAAATTCCAAACCTTTTGGGGTTTTTGTCGCACAAATCGTTGCAAAGTGTCGGATATCAGCGAGCGCCGGCCTCCATTTTACAGATTAGAAAAAGGATCACATGACCTTGGACGGGCTTCCCCATAATGCTTTGCAGGCAGCCACCTTACCAGGCGAGAAATGTTGGCACTTGCATCCTGTGGATACCTCATAAATGTCTGTGATGAGAATACCCCTCCCTAATCCCTCGGGAGGTTTGCAAGAATTTTTGGATTAACGTCACCTTATTAATTATTTTTGTTAACTAGAACATGAACAGTATGATATAATTGCACATGAGATATAGTTGATAATATTGTATCTTCTCCAGATATTATTAGTTTTTCATGGAATAGTTGAGCGTCACAGGAAGATGCTCCCCCAGTTATGAAGGAAATGAGATTCCAGGCTGGTGTAGGAGCCATCCAGCTAATTAACATTAATTACTACCTGGAATATTCCCAATGAGAAGAAACTAATTTACAACTGGCAGAAGGTGTTTGTGAACTAATTTCCAAATCAGCGGAGATCTCCTGCAAAAACCATCATAAAGATCTCACATATAATTGTATCCATCCCAACAACATGTATCTGTTCCAGCAGACGACCCTTCCAGTAATCCCGCTCCAATGATGCCCAATATATTATATTGGATTATATTACATTGTACGATATCTATTCTAGTCATGAAGCTCTAGGCATAACTTGGGCCCCCTTAAAGGGATATTATCAATTGTTTATTTATTTTTTATTTTTTTTAAATATTGCTTTTTACAAGATGAAAGATTTCCTTTTTTATTTCTTAATGTTTTAACAATATATATATATATATATATACACACACACAAACACACACACACACACACACACACACACACACACACACACACACACACACACACACACATACATATATATTCCTGTGAGATGCCATATTGGAGGCACACACTACCTGCTGTACTGTCTCCCTTAAGGACCCATGCACACAGGCGTATAACGCATGTGCGCTGTATGGATCCTACGGGCCATACTTTACTTTCTGGTGCCTCTAGTTTTTTTCTATGTCATGGTCCATCGGATGTTATATATTAGAGAGATATTATCCTCTAGCAGAATTGCTTCCAGAGAAGAAAGCAGTGCTTCACAGATGCACCATACGGCATCATGCAGAGTGCCTATGGGTACATAAGCCCCCGAAATGGATTTGTATATACGGATTTTCCATGAGCATGGACCCAAAAAAGTCAAAATATTTAGAATTACAAGTTCCTTGTGCCAGGTCTTATTATATTATATTCTAGAAAACGGCAGCCATGACCTGTCCAAGACCCTGAATGGCATATACATCTTACGGTATGTTCACACGCCCTATTTACGGACGTAATTCAGGCTTTTTACGCCTTGAATTACAGTCGAAAAAACTGTTCCAAAGCGTCGGCAAACATCTGCCCATTGAATTCAATGGGTCTTACGATGTTCTGTGCAGACAGGCTTTTTTTTTTACACGCTGCTGTCAAAAGATGGCGCGTAAAAAGACGGCCGCCTCAAAGAAGTGCATGTCACTTCTTGGGACGTAATTGGAGCCGTTTTTATTGACTCCATTGAAAAACAGCTCCAAGTACGTCCGTAATGGACGACGCGAAAAACGCGAGTACGGGCAATTACGTCTGAAATTCAGGAGCTGTTTTCGCCTGAAAACAGCTGCGGAATTTCAGACGTATTTGACGTTTGCGTGTGAACATACCCTTAGAGTAGCATCCTATACCAACAGTGATAAAAGTCCAGGCAATTATCAGTTATGACTAGGTTTACTGTCCATTCAGAGGTCTCGAAAAGCTGAGTGTCCTGAAATATTGGCCATATTGGTTGTCACAGCTTTCCCAGAAATTCCTAGGATTATTATTTTTTCTTTATATTTTAGCTGGGAAATTCTCTGTAAAGGGGTTGTTTGAAATCAGAATAAAGGGCCCGCTTTTTTTTCCAGAAACAGCGCCGCTTTTGTCCATAGGCGGTGTAGGGCATTGCAGTTCAGCTCCAGACACTCGGATGGGACTGAGCTGCAATACCAGACACAGTCAATGGGCAAGAGTGGTGCTGTTTCTGGAAACATAAAACAGATTCTTTATTTTAATCTCACATAATTCAGTGAAGAATTGATTATAAACCACATCAGTTTTCATTGGGATAACCAAAAAAGGTTCTCATTGTGCTAGAAAAATATTTGGAAAGAGCTGGAAGAAGACGCCGTCACAATACGAGAGTGGGGGTGGAGGAACGTGTATGAATATTGTCAGGGAGCTGCCTGTAAAAATACATGACTATTCAAGAGATCGCTACCTGCAGTTCAAGTGGGGATGAGGGGGAGGTGAAGACAATGCAAACACAATTCAGGCTACTTAATCCAACAGCGGATAATTCGAGAAACTTTGAAAATTTCTTTCAATTTTCAAGTACAAAAAGCAAAAAATTAACATAATCTATTCTTCGAATGTTCAAAAGTGTTCTCAGACAGAAGGCAATTACCCAAAAGGTGCAGTGTCGAAGCCGCTCAGGATAATTATTCCGATTCAGACCTATCTACCGTGGCCAATTATGTGTCTCATTTACCCAAACTTGTCATAGGCCGTCACTTAAAAGGTCAATGTTAGCCATTAAGGCAGGGGTGGGCAAACTTTTTGACTCGCGGGCCACAATGGGTTCTAAAATTTGACAGAGGGGCCGGGCCAGGAGCATTTGGAGGGAGTGTTTGGGCCGGATATACTAAAGCATTAAATGTAGTGTGTGCAAACCTCATAGCACAGTAAGAACACTACAACCCAATTTATTAACTGTCTTTCAAATGTGAAAAATAGCCCTTATCAGTTAATAAATTTGTCTCAAGGAATATGCAAGATATGGCATTTACATACTATTTCGCAGATACTGGGAGGAGGAAATGTAAATAGATTAAAATAACACACGCACTGTGATTTATCAAGAAAAAAGTTCTGTTGACTCTGTAAATTAGCTGCCAACCTCTGAGCAGTAGCCGCCCGTTCTTGTGTTGACTGCTTGCTAGCATAGTTTGCATGCTTCGTGGCAAAGTGACGGCTGATATTGTACTCTTTGAAAACCGAAGGGCTTAATGGTGACGTGAAACGAAGTGAAAATTAAAGTGAAATAAAGAGAAATACGCGCCACATTAACAACGGTCAATGTGTTTTGAGTGCGCCATCTATTGGGAAAACGTGGGCATTGCAGGGAAAGGGGAAAATAAAGGAGGTTTTTACTATTATTTGGACAAGTTCGGCGGGCCGGATTAAAAAGCCTAACGGGCCGTATGTGGCCCGCGGGCCGTAGTTTGCCCATGTCTGCATTAAGGGGTCAGAAAACCAATGTTTTACACTTTACAGCATCTAGCTAAATACATCTAAAGGGTTCTGACACTTAATATATTAAAGACATTGTATGAGATTGGAAAAAAGGGTCTGCTTTTGTTGTGTTTTGTTTTTTTTTAAAAACAGTGCCACCCTTGTCCATATGCTGTGACTGGTATTACAGCTCACCCCCTTTCCTTTGAATGTTATACGAGGTACACTGTGTTCTAATGCAGTTAAATTTAGGGAAAAAAAAGCAACTTCGAAAAATTTGATTACAAATATTCTTACAGTTTTGTGTATTCAGCTCCTTTGCAGACCTATGTCTACATGGCCACAGACTACAAAGCAACCCTGTGCTGTGTGTAGTCTGATGCAGGTTAGAAAGAAAAGTTAGCAGAGGGAGTGGCGTAACCGATGGCTGCAGGATCAGACTACACACAGGGTTTGTTTGTAGTCTGTGACCATGGTGACACATAGGTCTGCATAGCAGATGTGTACACAGAATGGTAGAAAGTTTGAAATATAATTTTAAGAAAGCGCCGTTTACATCATGTTTGAGCCAAACAATTGAGCTAAATGTCCTTTTGTCTCCTGCGGCTATTTTGAAGACACAGAGTAATATTTATACGCAACATATTCTTATGGGATGTATCATAAGTCAAGTCAACATCTCAGAATACAACAAAAAAAAAAACCACACCTGGCCCTAGCCTAATGGGTTACCCATACAATAATAAATGGATCCTTGCTCCCAGTTTCAAGGCAGAGGTTTTAACAAACGCATAGTTTCTCTGCAATGAAATCAAAAGAAGTTGTCCAAAACAGGGGTCCCAGATTCCAGACCCTCAATGATCTGAATTTTATTAAGCCTTTTCACTTGCCATAAACTCCAAATAAAATTTTGTATGCAGTAAGCCTGCAGCTGTCATTCAGAGGATCTCATTGCATACAGCTCCCATTGAATTCAATAATAATTCTGTATGCAGTAATGTCCTAAGCTCCCCCTAGTGGAAATTGCAGAGAGATAGAATTGTTTAATTTGACTCCATGGCTGTGTGAAGCAAAGAAGAGGATTTGGAGCTCTAACTAAAAAACCCCAGAGCTATGATATTATAAAATGAATCAGCAGAATGTGATGGATCTAATTTGTTTTTTTTTAAAAAGATACAACATGCCTTTAAAGGGAGTGTCATCAGAAAATGACCTGTCTAAATCAAACTTTTATGTTAAACATATCTTCTAAGAATTTTTGGTTATGTATTTTAATTTTCTATGTCATTATCTGTAATAAAAAATAATCCTAAAATCTTGCAGTTTCACTCTGGCCACTGAGCCTCACAATAGACCTTTCCTGTTCTGTAGGGATCACTTCATAGCAATCAGCTCGTTACTTTAAGGCTATGTTCACACACTTAACAAAAAACGTCTGAAAATACGGAGCTGTTTTGGCTGGGTTCACACGACCTATTTTCAGACGTAAACGAGGCGTATTATGCCTCGTTTTACGCCTGAAAATACGGCTACAATACGTCGGCAAACATCTGCCCATTCATTTGAATGGGTTTGCCGATGTACTGTGCAGACGACCTGTCATTTACGCGTCGTCGTTTGACAGCTGTCAAACGACGACGCGTAAAAATACAGCCTCGTCAAAAGAAGTGCAGGACACTTATATACATTATATGCAGGACACTTCTTTGGACGTTTTTGGAGCTGTTTTCTCATAGACTCCAATGAAAACAGCTCCAAAAACACACGTAAAAACGCCGCGAAAAACGCCGCGAAAAACGCGAGTTGCTCAAAAAACGTCTGAAAATCAGGGGCTGTTTTCCCTTGAAAACAGCTCTGGATTTTCAGACGTTTTTTGTCACTACGTGTGCACATACCCTCAGTATACGTCTGAAAATAGGTCGTGTGAACCCAGCCTAAGGCTGGGTTCACACGACCTATTTTCAGACGTAAACGAGGCGTATTATGCCTCGTTTTACGTCTGAAAATAGGGCTACAATACGTCGGCAAACATCTGCCCATTCATTTGAATGGGTTTGCCGACGTACTGTGCAGACGACCTGTTATTTACGCGTCGTCGTTTGACAGCTGTCAAACGACGACGCGTAAAAATACAGCCTCGTCAAAAGAAGTGCAGGACACTTATATACATTATATGCAGGACACTTATATACATTATATGCAGGACACTTATATACATTATATGCGGGACACTTATATACATTATATGCAGGACACTTCTATACATTATATGCAGGACACTTATATACATTATATGCAGGACACTTATATACATTATATGCAGGACACTTATATACATTATATGCAGGACACTTCTTTGGACGTTTTTGGAGCTGTTTTCTCATAGACTCCAATGAAAACAGCTCCAAAAACGGACGTAAAAAACTCCGCGAAAACGGCGCGAAAAACGCCGCAAAAAATGCGAGTTGGTCAAAAAACGTCTGAAAAGCAGGGTCTGTTTTCCCTTGAAAACAGCTCTGGATTTTCAGACGTTTTTGGTCACTACGTGTGCACATACCCTTAGGGTATGTGCACACACACTAATTACGTCTGTGATTGACGGACGTATTTCGGCCGCAAGTCCTGGACCGAACACAGTGCAGGGAGCCGGGCTCCTAGCATCATACTTATGTACGATGCTAGGAGTCCCTGCCTCGCTGCAGGACCACTGTCACGTACTGAAAACATGATTACAGTACGGGACAGTTGTCCTGCAGCGAGGCAGAGACTCCTAGCATCGTACATAAGTATGATGCTAGGAGCCCGGCTCCCTGCCTTGTGTTCGGTCCGGGACTTGCGGCCGAAATACGTCCGTCAATCACGGACGTAATTAGTGTGTGTGCACATACCCTTACAGAGAAAACAGCCTCTGATTTTCGGGCGTTTTTGAAGCTGAAAATGAAGCTTCTTTTAATTTGGAGCTTCTTTTGAGGCTTCTTTTCAGGCTTCTTTTGAGATGTTTTTCATAGTGTTCAATGGAAAATCAGATCCAAAAAACGCCTCAAGACTTGACATGCACTTCTTTTTACGGAGCGTTTTTTTAAAACAGCGGCATAAAAAGACGCCCCGTGTGAACTAAATGCTGTTTTTCCCATTGATTTCAATAGGCAGATGAGATGTTTGTAGGCGTTCAGCTTCCATTTTTTCAGCCGTTTTTCAAAGCGTAAATGCCCCGAAATATACCTGAAAATACTGCGTGTGAACATACCCTCAGGGTATGTTCACACGGCAGCGTCCGTAACGGCTGAAATTACAGGGATGTTTCAGCCTGAAAACATCCCCGTAATTTCAGCCGTAACGGCATGTGCAGGTGCTTGAATGCTGCGTCCATTACGGGCGTAATTAGCGCTGCTATTCATTGGAGTCAATGAATAACGGCTCCAATTACGGCCAAAGAAGTGACAGGTCACTTCTTTGACGCAGGCGTCTATTTACGCGCCGTCATTTGACAGCGGCGCGTAAATTACGCCTCGTGTGAACAGACAAACGTCTGCCCATTGCTTTCAATGGGCAGATGTTTGTCAGCGCTATTGAGGCGCTATTTTCGGACGTATTTCAGGGCAAAAACGCCCGAATTACGTCCGTAAATAGGCCGTGTGAACATACCCTCACAGTCAAAAGACAGTTAAACACCTCTATATAGATAACACAGGATCCACCATTCCCAATAGACTGAAAGCCATTTTACACTGGCCAATTATCGGGCAAACGAGCGTTCACAGAACAGGGCAACTATCAGTCCATCAGCTGATCGTACCGTTTTAAATACTGAAAATATTATCGTTGTCGGCAGCACATCTCCCTGTGTAAACCCTGCCGACATGATAATAATGTATGGGGGCGAGTGATCGAAGTAACGAGCGCTTGTGCCCATACTAGCTCCTTGTGAAAGGAGCAAACGAGCACCGATCAACGAGCTGTCTCGATGATCGGCGCTTGTTTACGCGGCCCAGGTCGGGCCGTGTAATGTACCTTTACTCTTCCTGTTCTGTAGAGATCACTTCTCAGCAGTCATCTCATTATCATCACAGGCAGGATTACAATAAAAGGTAACACCTATGCATAGATAACACCGGATCCACCATTCATAATAGACGGACCCTTCCTGTTCTGTAGAGATCACTTCTTAGCAGTCATCTCATTATCATCACAGGCAGGATTACACGGTCAGGTAGCACCTCTATATAGATTACACCGGATGTACCATTCACAATAGGTGATAAACACAGTTCCCCTCCTCACCCTCCCTGCACAGATCACCGAGCATGCCTACTACACTCTCCCCTAGAAGTCAATCTGTCTTCACAAGTTCCTATGGTCCATATGGCTACCGTAAAGCATATCTCTAAATGCTGTTAACAGAAGCTCAGGCAAGAAGGCTGCCCCCATAATATTGTACAGAAAATAGAATTTAAAAAACCTACAGCCAAAAAAAAAAAAAAAAAAAAGATGATGTTTCACTATCTAGTTTTAATTAAGAAAAAAATGTATAGGCGATACATTCCCTTTAAAGAGGCTCTGTCACCAGATTTTGCAACCCCTATGTGCTATTGCAGCAGATCGGCGCTGCAATGTAGATTACAGTAACGTTTTTATTTTTAAAAAACGAGCATTTTTGGCCAAGTTATGACCATTTTTGTATTTATGCAAATGAGGCTTGCAAAAGTACAACTGGGCGTGTTTACAGTAAAAGTCCAAGTGGGCGTGTATTGTGTTCGTTACATCTGGGCGTTTTTACTTCTTTGACTAGCTGGGCGTTGTGTCATCCACTTCTCTTCAGAACGCCCAGCTTCTGGCAGTGCAGACACAGCGTGTTCTCGAGAGATCACGCTGTGACGTCACTCACTTCCTGCCCCAGGTCCTGCATCGTGTCGGCCACATCGGCACCAGAGGCTACAGTTGATTCTGCAGCAGCATCAGCGTTTGCAGGTAAGTAGCTACATCGACTTACCTGCAAACGCCGATGCTGCTGCAGAATCAACTGTAGCCTCTGGTGCCGATGTGTCCTCGCTCGTCTGACACGATGCAGGGCCTGGGGCAGGAAGTGAGTGACGACACAGCGTGATCTCTCGAGAACACGCTCTGTGTCTGCACTGCCAGAAGCTGGGCGTTGTGAAGAGAAGTGGCTGATACTTCTCGTCAGAACGCCCAGCTAGTAAAAGTAGTAAACACGCCCCGATGTACGCACATAATACACGCCCAGTTGGACTTTAGCAAGCCTCATTTGCATAAATACAAAAATGGTCATAACTTGGCCAAAAATGCTCGTTTTTTTAAAATAAAAACGTTACGCTTATCTACATTGCAGCGCCGATCTGCTGCAATAGCAGATAGGGGTTGCAAAATCTGGTGACAGAGCCTCTTTAAGCAATTTGTTTGATGACGGCTTATTTGAGAGAAATGTTTTTTTACTATTGGTACAATAACAATGTATTACAACCTTATAGTCACAAATGACTATCTGCACCGGTAGAGCTTACAATCTAATTTCCCCATCACTGGCATCACTGTGCTCCTGGGCCTGATTAGTCAGACACCAACTATGAGTCAGCAGTACAAACTCAGGTCTTACAAAGCCTTCCAGTCACCAGGTCTTACGAGATCACATCTCAGGAGATGGGCGATCCCACAGTAGCTGGTATCTTAGATTGAAGATATTATTTAGACATGACAGCACTGCGGATAAAGAGCGAGACCGAGCGGATGATAACACGTAGCCGTATATAGCAGTATTCCTGGCTTCTGATAAGGGGACAGCTGCATTAAAGAGCAGACAATAATAGGACAGTACACAAAACGACAGATCAAGATACAGACAAGTAAAAGGTCACTAATGAAGTCAGGCAAGTGACCAGATAAGATGGCTTTAGATTAAAGCAGCAACCCTGATTTATGTCTTCAATTCTAGCAGATCTTGAAATAAGGGTTCTTTTACACGGCCCGACGTGGGCCGTGTAAACGAGCACCGATCAACGAGACAACTACCGATCAAGGAGCTAGTATGAGGATGAGCGATCGTTACTCCGATCGCTCGTCCTCATACATTTCTATCATGTTGGCAGCACATCTTCCTGTTTACATAGGGAGATGTGCTGCCGACAACGATAATATTTTGGTAATTTAAAACTATATGATCAGCCGATGAACAAGCGAAAGGGCCCTTAAACAGATTAATTTAAAGTCTGGGATGTCTCGGGCAATCTCATAACCAATATTTTTTACGTACAAAATAATTGGGAGGATTCTGTATATCTGTCGTCAAATTGCAAAATTATATGTTGCCACTAGCACAGGCACCAATGTCAATTCTGTATATTTCCAATACTAAATCGATCACTTAAAGGGCTATTTATATTTCATAGAATCCTAAATACAAAACTGATGTAATTGGTAATTCATTATTATAGAAATTTCCTACAGGAGATATTTTCCCTGCCGGGTCCGTCATCTTGCACACTTATTTTTCCTGGTAGCTGAATCTGTAAGGCACACATCTTTTTGGTCCTAGTCTAACAGTAGGAAAGCACTGTGTATTGTGAAACATGGTGTGTTGGTCTTTGGCCATGTGGACGCTTGTTTAAAGGGAAGGTGTCACAAATTTTTTTTTTTTATATGTTATTGCTTTTATTATGTCATTAAAATACATTTTATTTATTTGTGTTTTTGTGTTGTACTTTTTTCTTTCTTTTCTGCACTATGGGGGCTGCCATTTTTCTTTTCATCTCTGTATGTGTCGATTAATGACACATACAGAGATGGAATACGGCACATACATCCCCATAGAGAATGCGAATGGGAGCCGTTCCATTCACTATAGTGTACGCCGTCTGTGTGGGAACAGTGCATGCGCCACTCCCACACAGTCCAAAAGGAAGGTCTTCGGAAGAGCGACATCCGGCGCCATTTTCATGTGGACCGGAAGCCGCAGCCGGACAGTAAGACGACTTCTGGTCGCGGAGGCGGCGGCAGCAGCGGCGGCAGGAGCAGGCAAGTTATGTTTGTGTATGTGATGTGTGTGTATGTTCGTGTTATACTGTGTGATTACCACTGTATCTAATCCTCCTACACTGTGCATTCGCTCAAAAATTGGCGGTACACAGTGTAGGAGGTTTGAACATTCAACCCCCTCCTTTCTCCTGGCACTAGCCAGGATAAAGGAGGGGGGATTGTTTGAGCACACTAGAGCGAGTGTGTCTTCTTCAATTTTGCAGCATAAAGCAATGAGGTTGCTTTACCACATACCAATGCTGCAATTTTGAGAATTGCTCCCTCTAGTGACCAGCACATGGAAATGTTATAAATTAGAATCTAATTTATAATATTTCCTGACTTGTGAAAAAATTTAAAAAATTAGAACGATGTGTAATCATTTATATACTAACTGTTTAACTTTCCCTTTAAAGGGGTTGTCTGATGTAGAAACCCATTTTGAAAAACCCTATTAGGGAATGCAGAGGTAGTAGATTGGGCTCTCCATTCAGGATCCTCATCCATTAACCAGGGTGGAAAGTGGCTAAAAAGAGAATCTTTCTCTCTGGAGGACCTGCCAAGTGTAATGGCAGGAAGGGGGTGAAGGGAAGGTGAGCCCTAATCTACCCACCGCCCTGTCCCTGCCTACTTGCAACGACCCGCCCTAGGCGACGGGGTACAACTGGGCGGCGGTCCCTACGCTGACTAAGTGCACGGGAGAACAAACAGGAAACACGCAAGGGAAGGGGCAGTAGCCCACGGAACGCCGAGGAAACGGAGTGGTGAATGAGATGTCAGGACCAGGATGAAGTGGAGTATACCCAAGTGAGCACGGAGGAGGAAGCAAGCAGGAGGCAAAGCAAAGCGGGTTAAGCAGAACAGCAGCAAGGCAGAAGCACGGCACGAGCAGGCTGGAGCAAGCAGCAGTGGGGCCAGGAATCCAAAAGAATTACAAGCACTGAGGAGGAGAACACAGCAGGTAATAAAGGACAGGGGGCGGAGCTAACTCAGACTGACCAGGCCGCGATAGGCTCTCCCACTCCTGAGCCTGCCACCCTTGTTGGTGGGAGATGGTGTCAGTCGAACAGGTCTGGCCTCAGGTGTGGATTGATTAATCCCAGGAGTATACCTAGACGTAGTACCTGGCAGATCCCTAACACCAAGTCAGTGAATTACACAAACAGAACTTTGATTTTAATGGTTACTGTGTAATGTTTAATCTCACCTCCGGTGGCGCTGCAGAGAAACCGAACACAGGTTTCCTTAAAGTTTAGAATTGATCGCTGGGGGTCCCACCAGTAGGACACCCTGTGAAAGGCTTATCGACATGGGACCCTTCGAATGAAAAGGAAGTGTTCAAAATGGACAACCTCCCTTTAGGTAAAGTCTACTAGCTGTAACTGCTGTATATATATATATATATATATATATATATATATATATATATATATATATATATATATATACATACACGACAGAGTTGAATAGAAAATTATTAAAATAGATAAATCGGTTTAATAGAAAGACCTTTTTAAGATTGGACTAAAATGTACAAAGTTTAGGAACTGAAACACAGTGTCCCGCATTTACTAGGTCTAATAGTTAGACAGTGTAAAATTTTGCGCCAGTATTTTTTCCGCATATGTGGCACACGTCGATGCATTTGTAAGCTACGCCCCTTTCCTGCGAAGTCACACACCATTTCAGAACACTTTTACAAAGTGCCTAGTGAGGCGCAAACATGAAAATTGTGCCAAACTGCACCAAATTTGACGCATTTTTCTAAAATTCCTAGACCCATGCACAGTAGTACATCTGTACAAGTGTATAGGAAAGTTGCATAACTTTTCCTTATGCATGGATTTGCTTTGTTTAGATAAAAGTGGTTAGTCTCTATTCACATAGGGCATGTTGCAGGTACATAGCGGAAGTGCTGCTGATTTCTCCATATGGATTTGCAGGTAGAAAAATCTGCAGCATATTACAGTAGCAGCAAAGTGGATGAGATTTCAACATACCTCATCGACACGCTGAGGAAAATTTCTGAGCAGGAATTGCGGATTTTTACTCCTTTCAATGAGAGTGGTGAATTCCGCAGAAAATCCACAGGCAGATTTGTGGTGGAATTTTCCACTACAATATTTGAACGTAGCCATACCATTTGAGCCTTCCATTGGAGGTAAACATCTGGCGTATTCCCTGACCTATACCTCCAACAGAAGTCTGCTACATATGCCATTGTATAGGCATACAGTGGCATATGTCGCCAATAGGCTCCGATTATAAAAAAAAAAAAACAAGTGTACGGCATGGTATACATTTTTTTTTACTGTATCTCTTTGTATAGAATAGCATAATTTTTCCTTTTGCATTGATTTACCATTTTTTAGAATTGTATTATTTATTATCCGTTCAAAATGTAAAAAGAAAAGGCCATGGCCATGGCTGGTGTTATCTCTGTTATTGATTTTCTGCTTCGTTAAGCGCGTCTCTGATTTATAAGACCATATATTATGCTTCAGAGAAAAAGGCTTTTTAGAGAAATGAAAATTAAATTAGAGTTAACTTTTTTTTTTGTAGATAGATTAAAATTCTGTGCGGATTCATTTCATAACATACCTTTATATGTGATGGAGCTTTGTTTTTCAGATACAGAGCTCCAAATCCCCTACAAAAACGTGGAATTAAAAAATAACATACTGCCCGCCTACTACCACCACTAGGGCGAGCTCTGGAGCTCAATGCATACTGCTTATACAGTGAACGTAATAATAACACAGTATACAGTAATCTTCCATACTCTCTCTAGTAGACTATTCTGTTCTATGCGGGGGATTTGGAGCTCTGTATCAGAAGAACGGAGCTTAGTCATTAATATTGTAACAAAGCCCGCTGCTGGATCACAGTAACCTTTAATTATGGAATAATAAAAAGACAACACTTCACTACAACCTTTTTTTCGTTCCAGAATGTAATATTTACAAAGGGAATCAGACCGAGCAATCACTTAGTTATTGAGTTCATTCAGTGTTAGATAAACAGGACAGGATTCATCTCCTATCCCAATAATTGCCCCATTATAAGTAAATTCCACTGTAATGGATCTGTGCTCAGAGGCGGACGGCTGATTTTGTGTGGGCTGCTGACAATAATTAGAAAAGACAATTCATAAATCACTTTTATCGGATGCAATTGTTCGATTGCTCAAGCTCATTACACTTCCATCCATTGATCTGTTCAAATCTATATTCTTATATTACAAGCGCATAAAGAAGGAAACAGTAACTAAAGTGTACCCTGTAAAATATTCTTCTGAGGGTAAACAATTACTAGATAAGAGAATAGCATTATCTGCAAATCACTTATATACGTTCAATAGCCAAATCCCTTCTATAGCAAGACTATACTATAGAAGCCAGTTGAGAGGTGATCAAATAGGCCTTAAAGGGTATTGGCACACTACAGACATTGGTAAAGTGACCATGTTGGCCATACTACTTTCCCCTACAGGCAGGGGTGAATTGGCCATACACTTTACCGGGAATTTTCCTGGTGGGCCAGCCGCTCCACTGCTAAAGGGTCGTTCTCCTGTACAGGGCTGCACGGTCCTTAGGCTAGATGAGTACGAGATGAGCTCATCTCGCCTCGGCCGGCAGCCTGCTGCCTCTCTGAAGGGGCGGCGGCGCAACTGAAACCAGCCACCGCCACCCTCTCCTGCACTAATTGTACCTGCGTCTATAGAACGCAGATACAATTACATGCAAAAGTGCTGAATGGCCGGGCACATTCCATGCTCAACCATTCAACGCCTGACAATGACGCTGATTGGCAGGGCAAAATTACTTGCCCCGCCAATCAACGCCTTTCAACAACGCGATGACACTTCAGTTGTTGAACGGCGCTGATTGGCAGGACAAGTCATTCTGCCCTGCCAATCAGCGCCTTTCAACGATGCAAGCGGCGCGATGACCACATCGCGCTGCTTGCGTTGTTCAGCCCCAGCAGACCTTCTCAGAAGAGAGCTGGTCTACATTGCCACTGGACGGCGCGGGAAAGGGATCATGTGAATATGTAAAGTTTTTTGTTTTTTTTCTAATAAAACTGAGAATGTCTTTATCTACAGGGGGAGCACTAGCTACAGGGGGGTCTATATGTGGGGATGTGGAGCACTATCTATAGGGGTGCTATATGTATGGCACTATCTACAGGTGTGGCCTATATGTAGGATACTATATACAGGGGGAGCTATATGTGAGGCATTATCTACAGGGGTGGGCTATATGTGGAGCATTATCTATACGGGGAGCTATATGTAGGGTACTATCTACAGGGGTGGGCTATATGTGGGACACTATATACAGGGGGAGCTATATGTGAGGCACTATCTACAGGGGTGGGCTATATGTGGAGCACTATCTATAGGGGGAGCTATTTGTAGGGCACTATCTACAGGGGTGGGCTATATGTGGGACACTATATACAAGGAGAGCTATTTGTGAGGCAGCATGGTGGCTCAATTGTTAGCACTAATGCCTTGCAGAGCTGGAGTCCATATGTGGGCACAATCTACAGGAGGCTGTATGTGGGGCACTATCTACAGGGGCTCTATGTAGGGCACTATCTACAGAGGCTCTATGGCGGTCACTATCTACAGGGGGGGCTATGGGGGCTCTATCTACAGGGGGCATGGTGTGTGTGTGTGGGACACAGTGTATGGTACTATTATAATCAGGGACACAGTGTATGGCGCTATTCTAATTAGAGGTGCAGTGTATGGCACTATTATATTTAGGGGTGTTGAGAATTTTCTGTTCGTTTATGGGTGCAGAAATGTTTTAAAAGTGAGAAGCTGAAGACATCTGAGTGGCAAACTGCAGAAATGGGCTGTGGTCGGGAGAAGTCATCATAGAGGTATGGACCGGATGGAGAAGAAAATAGAAAAATAACTAGAATCGGAGACGTCACCGGTGAGTCAATTAATGTAAATGTTTGTTCTGCCTCTAATCAGTAATGTAGTCACTGTATGATCTGCAGTATGAGTCCTGACAAGTGTGCGTGCGCGGTCAGAATGATATGATGCGAGCAGCGCTGCACTAATGAGTACTGGCACTGAAGACAGAACATGGCGTTCACACTGCAAAACACCCCCATTTTCTGTCTCCCGTGCCTGCGCCACCGCTTATTAGTGCAGCGTCGGCCGCATTACCTCATACTAACCGCGTCCACACACTTATGGTCAGGAGTGGGGAATGGTGGTATTACACAGCCGCAGCCCCACTCTAATGGCGGAGATCAGAGAAACCTCTCATCTCCGCCACTATTCCCTTGAATTCTGCGATCAAAGCTGACCGCAGCATTCAAGGGGTAAATGAGAAGGGGGATGCCCTTTGGATTGCATCACAGGGAATCCCTGTGCCACGATCGAGGGACATACCATATATGGGCAGACAGCCCAGGGTCCATTGAAGGACCCCAGGACTGTCTGACCATAATATGTCCTGTTAGAGCATACTGAGGTATGTCCTAACAACTGCCTGTGTACTATTAGTAGATATATGTCAGTACATTAAAGTTTAAAAATAAAGTAATGTTAAATAAATAAAAAAATACACACTTTTTTACAATAAACATTAAAATGAGTTTCAATACATAAAATATACACATATTTGGTATAGTCGCGACCGTAATAACAAATTTATAGCGTCATTTATGATGTTTACGCTGTTATAAATAAAATAAAAACTGCTTTTTTTCCTACTTATTAATATGAGCCAAGAGGTATTATGAATTTTGAAACTCCATGTGCCTCACATTAATAGTAATTAACCCCATCATGTACCTCACAGATTAACGGAATATTGTCCATTATGACTGAGGAACATGATGGGGTTAATTACTATTAATGTGAGGCACATGGAGGTTCAAAATGCATCACACCTCGCACCTCACATCAGAATATTGAGGAACCTTTTTTATTTAATTATTGTTGACAAAGTATCAGTATCAAAATGTTGTTCTGGTGCTGTATTTATGTATTGAGCTTTGTTCTGGTGTTGTATACATGTACTGAGCTTGGTTCTGGTGTTGTATATATGTACTGAGAATGGTTCTGGTGCTGTATATATCTACTGAGCTTTGTTCTGGTGCTGTATATATGTACTGAGCTTGGTTCTGGGGCTGTATATATGTACTGAGCTTGGTTCTGGAGCTGTATATGCGTACGGAGCTTGGTTCTGGGGCTGTATATATGTACTGAGCTTGGTTCTGGAGCTGTATATATGTACTGAGCTTGGTTCTGGGCTGTATATATGTTCTGAGCTTGGTTCTGGGGCAGTATATATGTACTGAGATTGTTCTGGTGCTGTATAGTGACCCCATTTTGGAAACTACACCCCTCAAAGAATTGATTGATGGTTTTGTTACCATTTTGACAGCACAGTTTTTTCACAGCACGTATTTAAATTGGCCTGCGAAATTAAAAAAAATAAAAATTTTCCCAATAAGATGTAATTTTTTATCAAAATTTCTTATTTTCACAGGGAACAAAATACCCCATTTTGTTGCCCAATTTGTCCTGAGTACGGCAATACCCCATTTGTGGTGATAAACTGCCGTTTGGGCCCATGGGACTGCTCAGAAGGAATGGACCACCATTTGGCCTACTGGAGCTTTTCTGGTGCTGTCATGTATGCAGAAGCCCCGTAGGTACCAGTACAGTTGAAACCCCAGAGAAGTGACCCCATTTTAAAAACTACACCCCTTAAGAAATTCATCCAGGGGTGTAGTGAGCATTTTGACCCCACAGGTACTGTGTAAAAGATAATGTGCAGCAGATGGTGCAGAGTGAGATTTGAAATTTTCTCTATATATATGCCATGTCAGTGTCCGATATATTGTGCCCAGCATGTGCCACCGGAGACATACACCCCATAAACTGTAATGTGGGTTCTCCCGGGTACGGAAATACCCTCAATGTGGCTGTTATCAGCTGCCTGGGCACACGGCAGGGCTCAGAAGAAAAGGACCACCATTTGGCCTACTGGAGCTTTTCTGGTGCCAAGTCATGTATGCAGAAGCCCCTGAGGTACCAATACAGTTGAAACCCCCGAGAAGTGACCCCATTTTAAAAACTACACCCCTTAAGACAGTCATCTAGAGGTGTAGTGAGCATTTTGACCCCACAAGTATTGTGTAAAATGTAATGCGCAGGGATGTATGATAAATGTTAAAACACTTTCATACAGAGCCCTGGTTTTTTGGGACACGTGTCACATTGATATATTGTGTCCTCCCTTATCCCCCTCTTATAGCAGACTTTGCACCTCTTTTGACTTTTTACCTTCTTGCCAGTTTGGGGAACTTCTTCTGGAAAGTGTTGCCCTGGTACGATGCGTGTGGCCTCGCTTCCAGAAGTACTGGGTGCCCCCTTCTTGGTCCCTAAAGATTAGGTTCTTGATAATGATGTGCACAGCCAGCTTCTTATACCACACCGCATGGCGCTGTAGGGCTTCAGGACTTGATCTGACAAGTCCACCCCTCCCATGTACCTATTGTAGTCCAGGATGCAGTCTGGTTTGGGGGTCTCTGTACTGGTACCTCGTACAAGTACATGGGTACTGGAGTGGTATCTCTCTTGTCCTTGTATGTGACACACAATATGTTGCTGCTAGATTGTGCCCTGCTCTCACCCCTTCTGAGTGTTTGCCCTGCAGAGTCTTAGGTAGGCCTCTCAGATTTCTTCTAGCAGTGCCGCATGCCGCAATACTTCTGGAAGCGAGGCAGTTGAAGAGTGGGACACTGGTATAAAAATTATCCAGGTAGAGGTGGTAACCCTGGTCCAGCAGTGGGTGCACCAAATCCCACACAATTTTTGCATTAACTCCCAGTAAGGGGGGGGGGCATTCTGGGGGCTGAATACTGGTGTCCTTCCCTTCATATATCCTAAATTTGTAGGTATACCCTGATGCACTCTCGCACAGCTTATACATCTTCACGCCATACCTTGCCCTCTTACCCGGCAGGTACTCGCGGAATTGAAGCCTCCCTTTAAAATCTACCAAGGACTCATCAATAGAAATACACTTCTTGGGGGTGTATACTTGGGAAAACCGGGCACTGAAATGGTCTAATAGGGGTCTCCGTTTATACAAACGGTCAAAACTGGGGTCATCTCTGGGTGGGCACTGCTCATTATCAGTATAATGTAAGAAGCGAAGTATTGACTAATTTATTTTTTTTAGGTTCCAGTTCAGTTCTGAAGTTGCTTTGAGGAGCCTATATATTAGACACCCCCATCAAACACCCCATTTTAGAAACTAGACCCCTCAAAGTATTCACAACAGCATTTAGAAAGTTTATTAAATCTTTTTACTTGTTTCACAGGAATTTAGAGCAAAGTAGAGGTGAAATTGACATATTTCTTCTTTTTGGCAGAAAATCCTTTTTATTCCATTTTTTCCTGTAAAACAGAAGGTTTTACCAGAGAAACGCAACTTAACCCCTTAAGGACGCAGCCTAGTTTTGGCCTTAAGGCTCAGAGCCCATTTTTCAAATCTGACATATTTCACTTTATGTGGTAATAACGTCGGAATGCTTAAACCTACCCAAGCGATTCTGAGATTGTTTTCTCGTGACACATTGGGCTTCATGTTCGTGGTAAAATTTGGTCGATATATTCAGTGTTTATTGGTGAAAAATTGCAAAATTTAGAGAAAATTTTGAAAAAATTGCATTTTTCAGAATTTAAATGCATCTGCTTGTAAAACAGACGGTTATACCACCCCAAATAGTTACTAGTTCACATTTCCCATATGTCTACTTTAGATTGGCATCGTTTTTTGAACATTCTTTTATTTTTCTTGGACGTTACAAGGCTTAGAACATAAACAGCAATTTCTCATATTTTTAAGAAAATTTCAAAAGCCTTTTTTTTAAGGTACCTCTTGAGTTCTGAAGTGGCTTTGTGGGGCCTATGTATTAGAAACCCTGATAAAACACCCCATTTTAAAAACTAGACCCCTCAAAGTATTCAAAACAGCAGTTAGAAAGTTTTTTAACCCTTCAGGCATTTCACAGGAATTAAAGCAAAGTGGAGGTGAAATTTGCAAATTTCATTTTTCTTGCTGAATTTCAATTTTATTCAATTTTTTTTCTGTAACACAGAAGGTTTTACCAGAGAAACACTACTATATATGTATTGTCCAGATTCTGCCGTTTTTAGAAATGTCCCACATGTGGCCCTACTGCGCTCGTGGACTAAAAGACAAGCCCTAGAAGCAAAGAAGCACCTAGTGCATTTCGAGTCCTCTTTTTTATTAGAATATATTTTAGGCAGCATGCCAGGTTTGAAGAGGTGTTGAGGTGTCAAAACAGTAGGAATCCCCCAATAGTGACCCCATTTTGTAAACTACACCCCTCAAGGAATTCATTTAGGGTTGTTGTTACCATTTTGACCGCACATTTTTTTCACAGCACGTATTTGAATTGGGCTCTGAAATGAAAAAAATGTCATTTTTTCCAATAAAATGTCATTTGTGATCAAAATTTCTTATTTTCACAGGGAACAAAATACCCCATTTTGTTGCCCAATTTGTCCTTAGTGTGGCAGTACCCCATTTGTGGTGATAAACTGCCGTTTGGGCCCATGGGAGGGCTCAGAAGGAAAGGAGCGCTATATGTTTGTTGGAGTCCAGATTTTGTTGGATTGGTTTTCGGGTGCCATGTCGCATTTGCAGAGCCTCAGAGGTATCAAAGCAATGGAAACCCACCAAAAGTGACCCCATTTTGGAAACTACACCCCTCAAGGAATTCATTTATGGTTGTTGTTAGCATTTTGACCGCACAGTTTTTTCACAGCACCTATTTCAATTGGGCTGTGACATTAAAAAAATGTCATTTTTTCCAATAAGATGTAATTTTTTACCAAAATTTCTTATTTTCACAGGGAACAAAATACTCAATTTTGTTGCCCAATTTCTCCTGAGTGCATCAATACCCCACTTGTGGCAATAAACTGCCGTTTGGGCCCATGGGAGGCCTCAGAAGGGAAGGAGCGCTGTGTGTTCTTTGGAGTACAGATTTTGCTGGTTTGGTTTTCGTGTGCCATGTCGCATTTGCAGAGCCCCAGAGGTATCAAAGCAATGGAAACCCACCAGAAGTGACCCCATTTTGGAAACTACACCCCTCAAGGAATTCATTTATGGGTAATGTGACCATTTAGACCCCATAGTTTCTTCACAGAACTTATTTGAATTGGGCTGGGAATTTAAAAAAAATATATTTTTTCCAATAATATGTCATTTTAGCTCAAAAATTCTTATTTTCACAAGAAATAAAATACTCAATTTTGTTGCCCAATTTGTCCTGAGTGCGGCAATACCCCATTTGTGGTGATAATCTGCCGTTTGGGCCCATGGGAGGTCTCAGAATGAAAGGAGCGCTGTGTGTTCTTTGGAGTACAGATTTTGTTGGATTGGTTTTCGTGTGCCATGTCACATTTGCAGAGCCCCAGAGGTATCAAAGCAATGGAAACCCACCAGAAGTGACCCCATTTTGGAAACGACACCCCTCAAGGAATTCATTTATGGGTAATGTGACCATTTAGACCCCATAGTTTCTTCACAGAACTTATTTGAATTGGTCTGGGAATGAAAACAAAATTATTTTTGTCAAATAATATGTAGTTTTGGCTGAAAATTTCTTATTTTCACAAGAAACAAAATACCCCATTCTGTTGCGCAATTTGTTCTGAGTGCCGCAATACCCCATTTGTTGTGATAAACTGCCGTTTGGGCCCATGGGAGGGCTCAGAAGGAAAGGACCACCATTTGGCCTACTCGGGATTTTCTAGTGCGAAGTCATGTATGCAGAAGCCCCTGAGGTACCAGTACAGTTGAAACCCGCAAGAAGTGACCCCGTTTTAAAAACTACACCCTTAAGGCATTCATCTAGAGGTGTAGTGGCCATTTTGACCGGAGACCTACACCCCATAAACTGTAATGTGGGTTCTCCCGGGTATGGCAATACCCTACATGTGGCTGTTATCAGCTGCCTGGACACACAGCAGGGCCCAGAGGGGAAAGACTAGGGGGGATAAGCTGTGCGGAGTGCATCAGGGTAAGTAAAATTGGGGTAAATTATAAACCAAGGGATGTATGATAAATTTTAAAACACTCATACAGAGCTCTGGTTATTCGGGACACGTGTCACATTGATATATTGTGTCATCCCTTATCGCCCTCTTATAGCAGACTTTGCACCTCTTTTGACTTTTTCCCTTCTTGCCAGTTTGGGGAACTTCCCCTGGAAAGTGTTGCCCTGGTACGATGCGTGTGGGCTCGCTTCCAGAAGTACTGGGTGCCCCCCCTTCTTGGTCCCTAAAGATTAGGTTCTTGATAATCACCTCTTGAAATTCCAGGAAAGTTCCCGTCTGGCCTGCACATCGACGTAGCACGTACGCATTGTACAAAGCCATCTATATGATGTTCCCGGCCAGCTTCTTATACCACACCGCATGGCGCTGTAGGGCTTCAGGGCTTGATCTTACAAGTCCATCACTCCCATGTACCTATTGTAGTCCAGGATGCAGTCTGGTTTGGGGGTGGCCTTTCCTTCATATATCCTAAACCTGTAGGTATACCCTGATGCACTCTCACAGCTTATACATCTTCACGCCATACCTTGCCCTCTTACCCGGCAGGTACTCGCGGAATTGAAGCCTCCCTTTAAAATGTACCAGGGACTCATCAATAGAAATACACGTCTCGGGGGTGTATGCTTGGGAAAACCGGGCACTGGAACGGTCTAATAAGGGTCTCCGTTTAGACAAACGGTCAAAACTGGGGTAATCTCGGGGTGGGCACGGCTCATTATCAGTATAATGTAAGAAGCGAAGTATTGCCTCATTTATTTATTTTTTTAGGTTCCAGTTCAGTTCTGAAGTTGCTTTGAGGGGCCCATATATTAGAAACCCCTATCAAATACCCCATTTTAGAAACTAGACCCCTCAAAGTATTCACAACAGCATGTAGAAAGTTTATGAACCCTTTAGGTGTTTCACAAAAATTTAGAGCAAAGTAGAGGTGAAATTTACATTTTTTTTTTGTCAGAAAATCCTCTTTATACCATTTTTTTTATAACACAAAAGGATTTATCAGAGAAACACAACTTAATACTTATTGCCCAGATTCTGCAGTTTAGAGAAATATCCCACATGTGGCCCTCGGGCAGTAATGGACGGAAGCATCGGCCTCCGAAGCAAAGGAGCACCTAGTGGATTTTGAGGCCTCTTTTTTATTAGGCACCATGTCCGGTTTGAAGAGGTCTTGTGGTGCCAAAACATTGGGAACCCCCCAAAAGTGACCCCAATTTGGAAACTAGACCCCTTGAGGAATCCATTGTAGTTTTCTTGGGGTGCATGCGGCTTTTTGATCAGTTTTTATTCTATTTTTAGGTGGCGTGGTGACTAAAAAACAGCAATTCTACTATTGTTTTTTTTTCGTTTTTTTTTACAGCGTTCACCGTGCGCTATAAATGACATATTCACTTTATTCTGCGGGGCGATACGATTACGGCGATACCAGATGTTTATAGTTTTTTTTTATGTCTTATGGCGTTTGCACAATAAAATACGTTTTGTAAACAATCATTCACTTTTTGTGTTACCTTATTCTAAGAGCCATAACGTTTTTATTTTTCAATCAATAAAGCCGTGCGAGGACTTATTTTTTGCGTAACGAACTGTAGTTTTGATCAGTACCATTTTTAGGTACATGCGACTTTTTGATCTCTTTTTATTCCATTTTTTGGGAGGTGAAGTGACCAAAGAATTGTGATTGTGGTTCGGTTTATTATTATTTTATTTTACGGCGTTCACCGTGCGGGATAAATAATGAAATAATTTTGTAGTTCAGGCCGTTACGGACGCGGCGATACCAATTATGTATAGTTTATTTGTTTGTTTATATATTTTTATTAATAATAAAGGACTGATAAGGGAAAAGGGGGGATTTTTACTTTTATTACTTTTAAATCTTTTATTTTCTAATTTTTACACATCTTTTTTTAACTTTTTTTTCACTTTATTACTTTGTCCCACTAGGGGACATGAGGGCAGGAGGCTCTGATCGCTATTCTAATACACTGCACTACATGCGTAGTGCAGTGTATTAGAACTGTCAGCTACTCACTGACAGCAAGCATAGTGGGTCCTGACGTTGTCAGGACCCACTAGGCTTCCGTCTATGGCATAGCCGGACGCCATTGTTTGTTGTCCGGTTGCCATAGTCACCATCGCCGGCCGCTATCGCGTAGCAGGCCGGTAATGGCAGCTTAACCCCTAAAAAGCCGCGATCTCTATAGAACGCGGCTTTTAAGGGGTTAATCAGCGGGGACACAGCGATCGGTCCCCGCTGTAGGAGCTGTGACAGCTGCTGAACGAGACAGCAGCGTCACAGCTCCTGTATGTGTCGGGAGGACGGCCGAAACGGCCGTTACTCCCGAGACGTACTATTACGGCATGGAGCGCGAACTATACAGCTGCCA
Source organism: Rhinoderma darwinii (assembly GCF_050947455.1). NCBI lineage: Eukaryota > Metazoa > Chordata > Amphibia > Anura > Rhinodermatidae > Rhinoderma > Rhinoderma darwinii. Next base: position 17,534,734 of record NC_134693.1, on the reverse strand, counting down.
TGACGTAATAGTACGTCAAGGAGCGGGAAGGGGTTAATATTTATTGCCCAGATTCTGCAATTTTGAGAAATATGCCACGTGTGGCCCTAGTGCGGTAATGGCCTGAAGCACCGGCCTCCGAAGCAAAGGAGCACCTAGTGGATTTTGAGGCCTCCATTTTATTAGGCACCATGTCCGGTTTGAAGAGGAAACCCCCAAAAGTGACCCTTTTTTGGAAACTAGACCCCTTGAGGAATTCATTGTAGCTTTCATGTGGTGCATGCGACTTTTTGACGAGTTTGTATTCTATTTTTAAGTGGCGTGGTGACTAAAAAACAGCAATTCTAGTATTGTTTTTTATTGTATTTTTTTTACAGCGTGCACCGTGCGCTATAAATGACATATTCACTTTATTCTGCGGGGCGATACGATTACGGCGATACCAAATGTTTAGAGTTTTTTTTATGTCTTATGGCGGTTGCAAAATAAAATACTTTTTATAAAAAATAATTTTCTTTTTGTGTTGCCTTATTCTAAGAGCCAGAACTTTTTTATTTTTCCATCCAGAAAGCCGTGCGAGGACTTGTTTTTTGCATAACGAACTGTAGTTTCGATCATTACCATTTTTAGCTACATGCGACTTTTTGATCTCTTTTTATTCCATTTTTTGGGAGGTGAAGTGACAAAAAAATTTAGATTCTTGTATGGTTTATTGTTATTTTCTTTTATGGCGTTCACCGCACGGGATAAATGACAAAATTATTTTGTAGTTCAGGCCGTTACGGACGCGGCGATACCAATTATGTATAGTTTATTTGTTTATTTATCTATTTTTATTAATAATAAAAGGACTGATAAGGGAAAAAGGGGGATTTTTACTTTTATTACTTTTAAAACTTTTATGTTCTTATTTTTACACAACTTTTTTTAACTTTTTTACTCTGTCCCACTAGGGTACTTGAGGGCAGGAGGCCCTGATCGCTATTCTAATACACTGCACTACATGCGTAGTGCCGTGTATTAGAGCTGTCAGCTACTCACTGACAGCAAGCATAGTGGGTCCTGACATTGTCAGGACCCACTAGGCTTCCGTTGATGGCATAGCCGGGCACCATTGTTATGCGTCCGGTTGCCAGAGCTACCATCGCCGGCCGCTATTGTATAGCGGGCCGTCGATGGTGGTTTAAGCCCTAAAAAGCCGTGATCGCTATTGAACGTGGCTTTTAAGGGGTTAATCAGCGTGGACACAGCGATCGGTCCCCGCTGTAGGAGCTGCGGCAACTGCTGTACGAGACAGCAGCTATCACAGCTCCTGTATGTGCCGGGAAGACGGCCAAAATGGCCGTTACTCCCGTGATGTACTATTAGGTCATGGAGTGCGAACGATACAGCTACCATGACCTAATAGTACGTCAAGGAGCGGGAAGGGGTTAATGGGTGGAGCTACCACTGAGCCTCTGACACTGACCTATCAGCACAAGGCTGTTTCCGAAAGACCGTCTTCAGCCAGCAACATCGAGTGAGACCACGCTGGCTGAAGACTGGCTGTGACACTTACAAAGAATACTTGGCAGCATGTGAGCAGGCACAATGTATAAATGAGAGCACCTGTTTGACAGTCGCTGTGATGCCGATCATTAATAGCAAGTAAACCGGCTGATTATATCTTCCATGGCTCGGTGGCTTTTTATACAGGGCGCCCTGCTTCACTATTGTTCTCCCTGCGGATCGGTTTGTCTCAGTGATACATACTGAGCTTCTGACGCTGACCTATCCACGTGAGGCTGTTTCCTAAATACAGTCTTTAGGAAACAGCCTCAAGCTGATAGGTCAGTATCAGAGGCTCAGTGGTAGCTCCGCCCATTAAGAATCGCTGGCGGCCAAACCCACTTGGCTAGCCAGCGGGTCATTTCCATATTGATTGCTAAATAAAGAGGGGTCCATAGCTCAGCAACGGGGGGACGCACAAGTACGGGACAAACACAGCTGAACTCAAAGACACAGCGGCTATAAGGTGAGTATACTAACTTACTTGTAGGACTTAGTGAAAGGTCCTCTTTAAGCTTGGTAGCTTTTGGCAAGATAAGGCTTCATTCACATCTGCGACAGAGTCCCGTTCTGACGTTCCGTCTGAGCTTTCCGTCAGAACGAGACCCTGACTGACACAAACGGAAACCATGGCTATTGATTCCGTAAAAATGACGGAACCCTTGCACAACTGAGACAAATGGAAACTATTGGCAGCGGATCTGTCACCATTTAAATCAGTGGTGATGGAAACGGAAACCTATGCTTTCCGTTTCTGTGAATCAGGGCTCTATTCTGATGGAAAGCTCAGACGGAATGTTGGAATAGAGCCCTGACGCAGATGTGAAAGAAGACTAAATGTAGCAAAACTAAGAAAAGAGTGTTACAGAAGACGGGTCCAAAACTTTGAGACTCCCAAAAGGAATCTTCTGCTCTCATTGTATCAAGGTTTGGGCTCCTCAGCAATCACGTTAAATAAATTCTATTCAACCAATTCCTAAGCTCTCCAAGGATTCATGGTGTAAAATTACATTTCCATGCTTATTTTGTACACATTATTTTAAACAATTTTGCAGCTACCAAAAAGTAACTTCTGCAGCAAAAATATTCCAATACAATATTTCAGCTACTTCACATAAAGTGGGAAATCTCAAACTCGGCAGCTCCTGGCAAAATAAAACCACCTGTATAATTAATACAGTTTGTAAAGCCACTGGTCTAGGGAGAGCTCACTAAACTCTATATTTACATTCAGAAAAGCAATTCAGATTTTCATGCAATTTTTCTCAAGTAACCTTTCTGCACATTAAATATTTAGTGTCATTTCTGCCCAGACTGGCACTGGATGGAGATTATTTATGCACCACATAGGAGTGTGTACAAGTTTCTGGTGCTGACAATACTATTTCTTTGCATACCAATTATGTACAGTACTTACTAGTGTGCTCATGTCAATGCTGAAATGTTAACATTTGCATCTCAGTATTGGTAAGGCGTCAGGCAAACGACCGTATTTGTTTTGCGGTCCACAAACCCACGGGTCCATTGCAGTCTGTTGGACCGCAAAAAACCCTTGATGTGCATTTGTGTGTCATCCGGACTCACGGATCCACAACAATTCACCAGTATTGGTGAAACCGCAAATCCGGACTGTAAAATGACTTGTCCTGAGTTTGTGGTCTGGATTTGTGGCCCCCACACCAATCCGTTTAAATCACGGTCGGGGCCATAGAAAAAAATGGGTTTGCAATTTATCCGAAAAAATGCGGATAAATTGCCGTCGCAAAAATACGGTCATGTGCACGAGGCCTAAATAGGGCATTGATCGTCCATGTGCATTGTACGGATAGTCATTGCCAAATTAACCAATTAAAGAGGTTGTCTGGTTTAGAAAACCTATTTATATCGATACCTTGTTAGTGAATTCTGAAATCTTATATATCTGAGTTTTACAGGTATCCCATTTAGGTGCCTTATTTGTTAACCCGACGAGTGCCCAACACGCATGTTTATTATGCCCATGGTTCATAGATTTTAATGGGAACAGTGTAATACTTAATTTCCCCTGCGGTGGAGCTGTGGGAAGATTAAACACTTACTCCCCTGCAGATTATAGCTGATCTTTGTAGGTCTCACCAGCAGATCAACTTAGAAGGTACCCTTCTAACAAAAAAGGATTGTCATAAGAGGACAACCCTACTAATGGATCATGAATACAGTACATGCATGGATCTTGTATGTCCCTAAAATTACTCCTGTTTAGCTACTAAGGTGTCATGACCATTCTATTCTTGACTGAGGCCCCTTCATTTTTAGGATTGGTGAGGTTCCCAGCATTCCGACCCCCAATCAGAAAGTGATGGCATATCCTAGCAATACGTCATCACTTCCTGTGATGGGAATAACCCTTTAAAGGGTATGTAAACTATTTCAACCAATTATTTTCATTGTTTCAGCAATTTAAAAAAATAAATAAATAATAATTATGTTTTCAATAGTTTTATTTAAAAATGTTTTATGTTTTTTTGTATACAGCTCCTATGCAGACTTATGTGTCTCTATGGGAACCAACTACAAACGCACCCTGTGTGTTGTTTGACCCTTTCCCATCCATCAGTCCTCTCTTCTACTGTCTGTAGGTTAGCAAGATAAGGGGACAGAGGGAGTGGAGAAACACATGACTGTAGGGTCAGATGACACGAGGTTGGTTTGTAGTCCCTAACCATGAAAACAAAATGGGTTCGCATAGGAGCTGTATACATCAAACGGTAGAAATCAACACTATTTGCATAGATGCTTCATTTTTTATTTATTTTAGATGCATTGGAAAAATGGCAAATTAGATCATCATTGGATCCCACTAAAAAATAAAAAAGGGATTCACTGAAAAAAATCTAATGTGAGTGGGTGACTTTAGTGATCATTCATCAAAACAGGTGCAGGAACATCAAAATTCTTCATACATCCAATGTTGTATTTCTATTCAAAGGTTTCCACGTAAGCTCTCCGAGAAAATGAAAAGAAAATATTATATCAAGTCAATTCCTTCGGTTTCTTTTGATTTCGGATCAACCATCTTTCAAAACATCCACCACATGACACAACAAGGTTTATTCAGTGCATCATCTGGAGACATGCTTTCCTGGTTTTCCTAAACTGAGCCTTTCCGCATGAAGGAACACATTGTACCGTTTTCTTTCAAGACCACAATTCTGTAAACGCTGCTTTTTGCTTTTTAACATGTCAAAAAAAGCAAAAATAAAACAGATCTCAGGCAAAAAAATTCTGAGAAAGAAAAAGTGGTGAGGGAGTCAAATGACAAGATGGAATTACGCAAAGCTCAAAAATAAGTCTGGGGCAAAAGGGATATTAAAATTGGGGGAAAAGAGATAGAAATATGTCCTAGGAGAGGGTTTAAAGTGCACTGCGGATAGGTCATCAGTATGAAAAACCGCCCCCTGCCGAGACAACCCCTTTAATGGTGTGTGTACAGGGCTCTGCCGTGTGACTGAGCCCTTAAAGGGGATGTACAGGATTAAAATACATGTCTATTGTTTTTCCAGAACACGCTTATCCATGGAATGTGTCTGGTATTGTAGCTATTTCCTATTCACTTGAATGGGTATAAGCTGCAATACCAGCATTAGCCACATGAACAAAAGTGGCGCTGTTTCTGGGAGAAAAAACAAAACAAACAAAAGTTAAGTTCTGCTTCCTTATTTTAGCTGATCCAGTTTTTAATTAATACTCATCCAAATTTGCGAGGATGGGGGTTGGGTAATGAGACATGAGGGAGTTGCAGGCACATTTGCTGATTTCGAAAATCTTCCCAATTCCTAGAGCTGCGCCAATTATAACTACAGTCCAGATGATAACAGTTAATAACACAGCGCAGACAACTATTCCATGAGCGTCAAAATCATTTACTTCTGAAAAGAAAACCAAATCAGCAAAATACATTTACTGTACTGCCGGGAGTCTGCAAAATGGAGCTTTATTTTTAAAACAGCCCCACACAGCAGATGGCGAGGAATAATAACGTACAAATGACTCACATATAACTCCGTCACTACTTTACATCAGACAAGAGAAACTCAGCTGCAAATTTGTCACTGAGAAAAAAAAAGTAATTAAAAGTTTTACACAAGAATGAATCTCATTCCATCTGCAGACCTCGGAGGGGACGGATAACCCCACAAAAATCCCATTTAATGGGCTGAAGAATCAAACGGCTGCAAGTTCATTTTAATTACATTGATAATAAAATATTAATATTTATCTGTCGCTTATTCACAGCAGAGGAAACGAATATTGGATCTGTGCACTGGGGTGGACATGGAGGATATTGTTACCATACCAGGACAGGATCGTCAGACACTTGCCCCCACTGTCCCATGCTGTGTCGGAAGAGGGAGGAATATCAGGGTATATTCACACGGCCTATTTTCAGACAATTTTCGTGACGTAAACCCCCCCCCCCCCCCCCCGAAAAACGGCTGAAAATACGGGGGCTGAACTCCTCCAAACATCTGCTCATTGATTTCAATGGGAAAACCGGCGTTCCGTTCCCACGGGGCCTTTTTACGCTGCCGTTTTAAAAAACGGCATGTAAAAAAACGCCCCAGAAAAAAGAAGCGCGTGTCACTTTTGAGCCGTTTTTGGAGACGTTTCTCATTGTCTCAATAGAAAAACAGCTCCAAAAACGGCCGTAAAAAGCGCATCAAAAAACGTATTTTACAGCCGTTTTGTCGTGTGAACATAGCCTTAGTGTGATCCTCAGGCCGGTATCTCCTTCCCTGGTGAGGTGCAGATGACAAGAAGGAGTCCTGAATAGGTTTACATTGTCCTTGAAGGGGTGGACACACAAAAACAACCCCCATTCTAACCTCCGGCGATAACGGTGGAGTCTTGCTATACATTTCCGCTGCAGGGGTTGCAGAATGGCAGGCTATGTAATGCATGGACATGCCAGAGGGGGAGCAATTCTTACATATCTGGCTCACAGACGGGGGTCCTGAACAGGTCAAACCCCCTCTAACAGGGCATATGGACATGGTCATCTATCCGGACAGGTCTGTTTTAGTAAATAATTTTCTTAGATCTCGTTGTGCTGTTCTTCTGTTATTCCTCCTGGAAATGCATGAATAAATCCAAAAACGACTTTGTTACTATTTACTATGTGAATCAGACTACGTAGGGATACACCCCATTAACAAGAGGAATGGTAATACCCAGTTGTCAATTTTTTCTTGCATTTCCAGGAGGAATTATAGACGAACCTCACAACATCGAGATCTATGAAAAGATGTTCCAGAATTAAATCCATTATCCTTTGAATGTAGATGAAACAAATAATACCACTGAGACATGGACAGGTCTACGTAATGATTGATGCCCTCTAAGAAGCATTGTTGCTGCAGAATGCAATGCCGCCATTAAAGAGGTTATCCAGAATTAGAAAAACATGGCTGCATTCTTCCAGAAATAGCGCCACACCTGTCCATGGGTTGTGTCTGGTATTGCAGCTCAGCTTCATTGAAGTAAATGGGGGTAAACTGCAGTACCACATACAACCTAGGGACAAGTGTGGCACCATTTTAAAAAGAAGCCCATGAGAGCCATGTTTTTCTAATCCCGACCAATCCCTTCGAAATTGCAAGGCGTGCTTAACCACAATATCTCACAGTACAAAAACTTGGCCACCATTGTATTGCAGCTGCTCTTCATCGCACTCGTTTATATAGAGGTGATACATCAGGCTTTGACTTTCCACAAGATGCCATCATGGTTTTGGTGGTATGGCATCTCAGTACAGTTACCCTCTTGCCCGCTGATAATCAGCCAGATACTGCAGATTGGCATTGCCAAGTAATAATCAATGGCATTGCAGACTGGACGAAATTCCAGAAAAACCAAATCTTCAGCATATCACTTTATGGCTAAGTTGCAAATATAAAATTGTAAGGTTCCTTGAAGACACTGTACAATAAGTCATCCAGATGATTGCTCCTTACCGTGATGATGAGACCTTTCTCCTGGAAGTAGTTGACCAGCGGAACTGCGTTCTGCTTGAAGTTCATTAATCTCCTCTGAATAGCTTTCAGGTTATCATCCGGTCGTCCTTGTTGTTCTGCCCGTTTCAGCAGTCGTTCTTTCAGTTTGTGATTGTCACAAGCAAGAAAAACCACCAGATCCGGTGTACAGATCTAAAAAGAAATAAGATATAATGAAGAAACCTTAACATAAATAACTTCTAGAAATAAAATCTCACTTTATATGTAACAGGATAAAAGAAGGAGCTGGATGATGACTACTTCCACATGTCGTTCTATAGCAAGAGCCATCACTCAAAGAATGGCCTACAAGGGCCCCAAGGACTGACAATCTACTGCCGTTGTAGCTCAGTGAAGTCCGTGGAAATCTGGAGCAATTCCAAAAGTTCTTGAACGGTCGCAGGACCTTTCCACTGGGAAGATAAATGAGGGGGTTTTACACTGGTCGATTATCGGGCAGACGAGCGTTCATATAATGCTCGTTGCCGATAATTGCCATGGAGGTACCAAGGATGGTAATAAAGGGTAAAATGGTGGTAATAATTGTGCTCACGTATTGTGGTTGTGCAAAGGTAGGCACAACTCTACTGTAGACAGAATAATTAAATGTGATGTAGCTACAGCTAGGTCCAAACCGGTCCACACGGAATAGATGTATATAACAACAGGTTTATTAGAAATGCATAAGGCTACGCGTTTCGACACTGTACAATCGTAACCTAAAGCATACAATGTAATCAAAGATGAATATTCAAGGTATCGATTCCAAATTGCAGCCATCGGGAAGAAAATACTTTTAGGTTTCGATTTACTATATATTTTTATTATTTTGGATGTATTTGTTCTCCCTTTTCCCTACTACACTTCATTTTACACTGTCCATACGTCAAATATATTTATTGCACCCGCCGTTGACAATGCATAACCGCTTATTCATTTTGTTTTTTGTTAGATTATATAAATATTTATATATTTTAAGATAAAAGCTCCTTTATCTGCATTTATATTTCTGTTTTTCAAACATATTGTAATACGAATGGATTGTTTGTTTCCATTAAATACCTTCTGACGTCACAGCAGTTAGTCTTTCTGGCATTTTTTTCCTGTTTTTGAACCTGCTTGTATATGTTTTGTGAGTATATACCGTAAGGTGTGTTTTTATTTCTGTATGTCTAATGGCCTGAGGAAGACGCTGGTACAGTGTCGAAACGCGTAGCCTTATGCATTTCTAGTAAACCTGTTATTATATACATCTATTCCGTGGATCCTCCTTTGATGTTAGCAGCGCTGTATATGGTTCAGTTTTTATACATGCCCGTGTAAACAGGGCAGCGATCAGCAGATGAACGAGCAAACGCTCGATCATCTGCTGGTTGTATCGTTTTAAAAAAAGTAAAAGATTATCGTTGCCGGCAGCACATCTTGGTGTGTAAACAGGGAGACGCGCTGCCGACATGGTAATGGATGGGGACGAGAGATTGGCGTAACGACCGCTCGTCCCCATCCATAGCTCCTTGTGAGAGGAGCAAACGAGTGCCGATAAACAATGTCTTGTTGATCGGCGCTCACTGCAGCGGCCGATTCTAGGCCGGTGTAATAGGGCCTTTAATTGACTCCAAAGCACAAGCCATTTACTAGTTCTGACTTCATGGAGCAATTCTGCACTTGATATGCACATATTGGTGGACTTTATGACACAAATTAATGGAAGGTCTGTCATCTTTGTAGATCCTAGGTCCTCAGCCGGTGGTATGTTCAGGCGTCACAGGCCATCTCTCTTGGGGGTACTCAGCACAGTGTATGATCAGAACCTTTGGGGTAGTTTGATGCATTTTATTTGAACAGGTACTTGGTTAAGGAACATTGAGAACATTTAGGATCTACACTATCGTAGACCTTTCTGTCTGATATAGAAACTTTAATCATAGACTGCAGATAACAGCGAAGTTGTCCATATGGTATCCTCATGTTACTTACACTTCCTTCGTCAGGGCAGATTTACATCTATTCAAAACATGTTCAGGTTGATTTACTGTTGCTCCTCCCATAATTACATTTATTAGTTAGTTCCAAGCATCACATATAGGATTTATACCCATACTATGCCATATTCAACAGAATGATCGAATGTTTGGGCTGGGAATAAGAGCAATTAGGGATGAGAAAAATAAAAATTCTGAGATTTGGATTTGCACGTTGGAACATCTGTGCATAGTATATCAAATTCTAGAAGAAAAAGAGAACTATTGCGCACACTACTGGTCAACAAGGTTAAAGAGGACCTGTCACTGGGTCAAAAAAGTTGAACATATTTACTGACCTGAATGGCACTGTCTCCCTGATTCCAGCTCGGTTTCTCTTTTTTTCCTGGACCCCCCACTTTTCAGAGATATAGCCCACTGCTGTGTCTGCTCCCTCTATGCTAATTTTCTGTAGATAGCCAACAGGGAACTACCCTCAAGCTGCCTCACACTGATTGGTCAGATTTAGAGGCAGGGGAGCTAGCTCCACCCCGATTTCTAACTACAGCAAATTAGAATATAGAATATACACAACAGTGGGCCATATCTCTGGTACAGGGGGGTCCAGGAAAAAAAGAAAAACAGCACTGGAATAAGGGAGACTGCGCTAATCAGGTCAGAAAACCAGTTCAAATTATATAACCTAGTGACAGGACCGTTTTAAGAATGGTTGATGTTCCTCAGGTCATTAGGCTGAGTGATCAGGCAACTGAGCAGCGCCTGAAGATCTGGCAGCTAAAGGCGGCAAACATGTGGGACCAGTGCTGGATCCAATCTGAAGTTGGCCATAGAGAGCATTATTTCATGCTCTACTGACAACTTTTGACAGTCAATCAACTCAGTGTCTCAACTTCGCCAATTCACGGTTATATCAAGTTTGGAAAAATTACCCCAAAAAGTCACTTTTTTATTTTTATTTTGAATTGATGTCTCATTTGGCAGCTGGTGCATAACTACAGGACTTACCACTGTGCCTATATGGCACCAAACTGTACATGGGGACCCACAGACATGTCAGTCTCTGCTTATCAATGGCCACCCTTACGGACTAGTTCTCCAGCAATGCATGTTTAGAAAAAATATTATTTGGATGGTTGAACCTAAAAAGATCACTGTTTTTACTGTATCCCATTAAACATGATATTGCTGGTTAACATGATCACACATGGGATGCTCCAATTAATTCACTTGACCAATACAAGGTCGGTCTGTTGATGCCACCACTATGGGCTTCCCTTTGGCACAGCTAGTTAGAAGCATATGCCACTTATTATCATTCAACTGCATTTACATTTATAACTTCTGGTCATGGTTGCACAAATACGAAAGGATCCTAAAAATTTGCTACTGGTGCCTAACTTTTTGGATAATTTTTTATTGAGGTTTATGAAAGTTTTACGGCCACGCCAATGAAAGGCCAAATTGACTCGTAGAATAGTCTAACCGGCTCCCAAAATTGTTTTTATTTAATCCATGCTTCTGAAACATGCGTCAATGTTCATTCAGACAATTCTCTCTTTTTTATTCAATGTCCCGCTGGCTCATTGGGGCGAGCAGATAGTATACACCTTTAAGAATTGCCATGGAAGCTGCATAGTTAACTCATTGTGCAATTACCAAACCTCCGCCACCGGCAAGAACCGTCCTGGTTATTTTTCAGCCCCGGCATCTGACCTTTAAATCTTATCCTCCCGGAGAGAAGCTATTGGCCTAAATACTTTTTTGAGAATCAAAATTGTTTTAAAGCCACTTCTGGGGATCGATGTCCTGCAGACAGCTGTGGGCACCAGTAAAGATACCAGCCACATGCTGAGGAGCGTTCATGTATATAAACCACCAGTCTCCTTATGTTTCCTAAGTGATTATTATTTGCCTGGTTGCAAACACAGAAATAAAATATGGCTAAAATGTATTTAGAAGCACAATATTTATTCCATACGGATAATATATACATGTCTGTCTGAGTTAGGGTCAGTTCACACAGAGTTTTTTGCAGGCAGAAAATTCTGTCTGGAAAAATCAGCTGTTTGTTGTTTTTTTAAGTGGTTTAGTACCACACGTTTTTTTTGAGCCACTTTTTCAGGCGTTTGAGTTTGTTTTTTTACCTCTTCAACAGGCAAAGGAATAAAAGCGTGAGAAAAAACAGCCGTCCGCAACATTTTTTTTCCATCTCCCATTGATTTCAACGGGGTTTTTGAGGCGGAAAACGCCTCAATAATGTTCATGTCACTTTTTTTACCGCGAGCGGACAAGAACTGCTCAGGGAAAAGAAACACCTCTGACTCCCATTGAAATCAATGTGAGGAGATTTGGGGTGTTTTTTTTGGCTCTGATTCCGACGTGGGTTCTGCATCAAAATCAGCGCCAAAACACACTGTGTGAAAAGGGCCTTAAGGGGCCAAATTGGCTATGTAAGGATCTGTTCACATACCGTTAGGCATATAGTGCCATACGACAGAACGTATGCTGCGTGGTATATATATTTTTACGGTCTTCCTCTATATAGAATAGCGTCGTTTACTATGCTATTCTATATAGTAAAGAAAATGGTAATCAGACGCATGCCGGCCTATGCCTATAGCATACCCTACGGTTCTTTGATAAATAGGGCGCAGTGGATACGTTCAGCTTATGCGCTGAGAGCTTTACTGCTGCGTATGCAGAACGTAGTTCACAAACGGTATGTGAACAGAGCTTAAGGGTATGTTCACACGGCGGGGGTCCGTAACGGCTGAAATTACGGGGATGTTTCAGCCTGAAAACATCCCCGTAATTTCAGCCGTACCGGCATGTGCAGGCGCTTGAACGCCGCGTCAATTACGGCCGTAATTAGCGCTGCTATTCATTGGAGTCAATGAATAGCGGCTCCAATTACGGCCAAAGAAGTGACAGGTCACTTCTTTGACGCGGGCGTCTAGTTACGCGCCGTCATTTGACAGCGGCGCGTAAATATACGCCTCGTGTGAACAGACAAACGTCTGCCCATTGCTTTCAATGGGCAGATGTTTGTCAGCGCTATTGAGGCGCTATTTTCAGACGTAATTCGGGGCCAAAACGCCCGAATTACGTCCGTAAATAGGCCGTGTGAACATACCCTAAGAATGTAACCGATGACCTCAAGATGCCAGGACAGCAAGGAAATGCTCCTCTAAAATATAAAACAAAGCCACCAATCGAACCAAAACTGTGGCAATAACTATAGGTATAAACATGTATGTGTGGTGCAGAATGTATAATACTGAGAATTTAAAGGGGTATGCAGCCATATAATAATGAATAATGTCTGATGAAGACCATCCCTTTCTTTATTCCCTATGAGAACATATTGATGGTCATATAGGGGGGCCCTGTTCAGGATCCCTTTCTAGTAACCTGTGTGGAGATCTGCTAACAAAGAGCGGCAGACCTGGCCTGTCCCTGTATTATATGGTTGGCCGTTTATTTAAATGGCTGCTGCAGGGGAAAGATACGATCAGCTGCAGCTTCCCCAGCGATAACTTTTAGAAGCTCAATCCCGCTAGGCAAGCTACAATTTAAATCACCGTATTAAGAGTATTGGAACTTTTTGTTTCAATTCGTCATCATTTTCAATATTGCTGATTTCTGTCAATGAATGGAAACATTCTGGTTTAAATCTCGAGAACGAAAACCCATCTTGATAACATCTGATGAAAAATCTAGGCATTCCTCTGTGAGCTAAACAGCCTTATATCTCTTATCTTCACTGATACATTGTAGCAAACCTGGGGGACAGCAGTAAAAATTGTGCCACAGTTATGTTTAGCTCACAGAGGACTGCTTGCTGTCAGTGAATGTGACCATTCTTGTAGAGGCTGAAAACCTGTACAGAATACTAAAAGCTTGTTACAAATGTATTCAGTGAAGTCAATCCTCTGTGAACGAAATAAGTCTAAGTGAGGCTCTGTTCACATCATGCGTTGGCTTTATTTCCTACGTATACGCCGGGAAAACCTCTCAACACATGCGCTGAACATAAAGCGCCGGCGTGTGCCGCTGTATGTCATACAGTGGCATATGTCAAACACAAGCCCCCATGTAAAAAAAAACAACATGCCACATAGTATACACTTTATGTGGTGGCGGACTGTATAGAAGAACACAGCATGCATTCCTACTCTATACAGTCATAGCGATTTATACCTGCCTAGGATCCAATGGGTCTATAGTGCTCAATGTACACACTGAACGTAGTGTGAACAGAGCCTAAGGCCCAGTTCACATTTACGTTGTAGTTTCCGTTATTCTGCTCAGTCAGAGGAGGAAAATACCGTAAGCGCCACCAGTTCCGTTGTACGACAGACACCATCGGCGCCTCAACGAAACACATTGACTTTAATGGGTACCGTCAGAGTTCCGCCAAGGTGTCTAAGGTTTTACTGGAAACAACCGCGCTGGATTTTTGGCTGGATCTGTGACGGAGGCCCCTAAAAGGAGCCTCCAACGCAGGTGTAAACAAAATCTCTCTTCTGTCCTGACAGTTTGCTAAAATGTATCAGTGTAAAGTCAAATGTATCAGTCTGGAATCCAGACTGTTTGGGCATGACCACACGTGGCGGATTTCCTCCGCAACTGTCCGCATCAATGCCGCACAGAATCTGCGTTGCAGATTCTGCTGCGGATCTGCACAAAATGTTCAGAAAATTGATGCGGACTAGCTGCTGCGGACTGCGGGAAAAGTGCTTCCCTTCTCCCTATCAGTGCAGGATAGAGAGAAGGGACAGCACTTTCCCTAGGGAAAGTAAAAGAATTTCATACTTACCGGCCGTTGTCTTGGTGACGCGTCCCTCTTTCGGCATCCAGCCCGACCTCCCTGGATGACGCACCAGTCCATGTGACCGCTGCAGCCTGTGCTTGGCCTGTGATTGGCTGCAGCCGTCACTTAGACTGAAACGTCATCCTGGGAGGCCGGACTGGAGACAGAAGCAGGGAGTTCTCGGTAAGTATGAAGTTATATGTTTTTTACAGATACATGTATATTGAGATCGGTAGTCACTGTCCCGGGTGCAGAAACAGTTACTGCCGATCGCTTAACTCTTTCAGCACCCTGGACAGTGACTATTTACAGACGTCTCCTAGCAACGCTCCCGTCATTACGGGAGCCCCATTGACTTCCTCAGTCTGGCTGTAGACCTAGAAATACATAGGTCCAGCCAGAATGAAGAAATGTCATGGTAGTAAAAACAATACGCTCCGCAGCACACATAAGATCTGCGGACTTCATCGCGGAATTTTGACTCTCCATTGAAGTCAATGGAGAAATTCCGCCATGAGTCCGCCACTGCTCCGCAACAGACAGAGCATGCTGCGGACACCAAATTCCGCTCCGCAGCCTATGCTCCGCAGCGGAATTTTACGCCTCGTCTAAACGAACACTGCTAAATTAAAGTGTAAGTCAATGGACAAACGGCACCGCTGCGGATTAACGCTGCGGAGTGTCCGCAGCGGAATTTTAGTGAAATTCCGCCACGTGTGGTCATGCCCTTTATCCCACAGAAGATTACCTGGACAGATGGATACAATTGTAGCAAACTCCCAATTGTGTAAAAGTATTAGGTCAGCACAGGTCTTGAGCTTCTAGATGTAAACAGGAATGTTCTCGTTCACTGACAGCAATCAACGATTTTGACAATGCTGAGGAGTTGAAGTACAAAGGATATTAGAAAGTTGCAGACTATTTCTTGATACAGCGACTACACTTCATATACATAAGGGTATGTTCACACGGCAGCGTCCGTAACGGCCGAAATTACGGGGCTGTTTTCAGGAGAAAACAGCCCCATCATTTCAGCCGTAACGGCATGTGCAGGCGCTTCAACGCCGCGTCCATTACGGACGTAATTGGCGCTGCTTTTCATTGGAGTCAATGAATAACGGCTCCAATTACGCTCCAAGAAGTGATAGGTCACTTCTTTGACGCGGGCGTCTATTTACGCGCCGTCTTTTGACAGCGGCGCGTAAATATACGCCTCGTGTGAACAGACAAACGTCAGCCCATTGCTTTCAATGGGCAGATGTTTGTCAACACATTCAAGCCGTAATTTGAATGGGCTGACGTTTGTCTGTTCACACGAGGCGTATATTTACGCGCCTCTGTCAAATGACGGCGCGTAAATAGACGCCCGAGTCAAAGAAGTGACCTGTCACTTCTTGGGGCGTAATTGGAGCCGTTATTCATTGACTCCAATGAAAAGCAGCGCCAATTACGTCCGTAAAGGACGCGGCGTTCAAGCGCCTGCACATGCCGTAACGGCTGAAATTACGGGGATTTTTTCTCCTGAAAACATCCCCGTAATTTCAGCCGTTACGGACGCTGTCGTGTGAACATACCCTAGGACTGCACAATCCCATCTCATCATTACTGAATATTTCTATCTTGAACAAACTCACACAAAACTTTCACCTGTTACCCTCCCATTAAAATGCAAATTATTTTCCCAGCATCCTGTTCTGCATGTTTTCCTCACCCTGCTAATATCGTCAGTCCATTGCTATTAACCTTTGGATATTCCACCGCAATCTATCAGCAAAACCCAATCTGACCCCAAACTCCGGTCTTCCTTGTGGAGAATGAGTAAATTGTGATCCATAAGATTCTCCACATGTTCAAAAACTTTCAAAATGTAGGAAATAATTGCAAATACTTAGTGACCTGACGATAATCTCAGCTCTTTGCTAACGCCGGAAGCGACTGACACATTATATCCCCAATTTCCAGCAATGACCCCTTGATCTTGAACTTCAGAGATTAAAAAAGACTTCAAAAAGATTTAGAATTCCAGGCACATCCCAGGATGCAAAGATGAGAAGGACGCGTTACTTGGCCCACGCCTGGTGGAGTGAGATTCAGCGAGCCAGTCATTGGCAGTAAGAAACCTCCGCATGTAAAATACAGACAGGACCCGGAGAATGGAGTCCTATTAAAGGACTGACGTAATAAAAACACTGACAATTACGCTGCCACTTACCGTTTCCTCCTCATTTGCTACCAGCTTCATGATTCGGCTCATTTTACTGCTTGGCCACGGTTAGGATTTGTGTTCCCCATTAAATTACCATTCCTAATATAACAATTAACCGTTCAGATTATTTCCTTGCTTGCTGGCTCATAATATTGCAATATCCATTGTTACAGAAACAGATGTTATACTTGTACAAAGTCCAAAGGAAATCAACGCCAATATCTCTTACTATAGATTATAATCATATAAAGCACAAGGGAATGGTTTATAATATGATAATCTCCCTAAAATGATGATCCTAAATACGTAGTTGTTCGGATTATCATATAAAGGTTGTGGCATTGTATGTACACGACCGTTGATCTTTGTCCGAGCGCTATCCGCAATTTGCGAAGCACAAAACCATTGCGGTCATGTGCATTAGGCCTAACAGCGCAAATATGTTTCCTCATGCCCCACCCATTTATATAGGATACCCCCCCAACCTAGGGAATTCGAATCACAAACAGGACATACTGTATGACCCACTTACTGCACATCCCAAAATGAATACAGACCCACCTATATTAAGATATAGACCCCAGCCCAGCCATTTATACAGACCCCAGGCCAGTCCTCCCTGTATAAAGACACCAGACCAATCCCTCTGTATACAGACCCCAGACCAGACGCCTCTATATACTGACCCCAGACCAGCCCTCCCTGTATAAAGACCCCAGACCAGTCCTCCCTGTATAAAGACACCAAACCACCCCCCTGTATAAAGACACCAGACCACCCACCTGTATAAAGACACCAGACCACCCACCTGTATACAGACCCCAGACTAGATCACCCGGTATACAGACCCCAGACCAGCCCCCTCTGTATACAGACCCTAGACCAGCCCTCCCTGTATAAACACGCCAGACCAGACCCTCTGTATACAGACCCTAGACAAGATCCCTGTATACTGACAGCCCCCATGTATACTGACCCCAGACCAGCCCCCATGTATAAAGACCCCAGACCAGCCCCATGTATACAGACCCTAGACCAGCTCCCCCTGTATACAGACCCTAGACCAGCTCCCCTGTATACAGACCCCAGACCAGCTCCCCTGTATACAGACCCCAGACAAGAAACCCCCTGTATACAGACCCCAGACCAGACCTCCCTGTATATAGACCCCAGACAAAAAAAAACCTGTATACAGACACTAAACCAGAACCCCCTGTATACTGACCCTAGACCAGACCCATGTATAGACACTAGACTAGACCCCCTGACCCTAGACCTGCCCCCCTGTATACAGACACCAGACAAGACCCCTCCTGATTACAGATTCAAGACAAGACCCCTCCTGATTACAGATTCAAGACAAGACACCACCTGTTTACAGATCCCAGACCCCAAACAAACCACAGACCAGAAGTTCAGCTACTCATCTCTCCCCGTTCCTGCACTTCCCTGCGCTCCGGCAGACAATGTACTGGCACCCGGCAGAAGATGGAAGTACGGGAATGGTGGAGGTGAATATGTGTGGAGATCTGCACCTCTCTTGGGAGTTCGAGAGAGCTCCTCATTTTCTGGGATTATAATGTTTATACATTGAACTCAATAATACCACAGTATACAGTAAGACCCTGAGCTCCCCCTAGTGGTGGCTTCAGCATTCAGAAGGTTATGTATTATATCTATGCCTTTGCACAGGATTTGCAGCCGTGTATAAGAAAAACAAAGCTGCGATCTCTATAAAGATATATCAAGAAATTAGTCGGTACAAACTTTGGACCTAAACAATGACACCATGTTGAAGGTGGGCCTTCACTTCATATTACATTTGGGTACAATGTGAATGTATTTTTGTCAAGTATATCTGTCAGCGAATGCTACCCCCCCCCCCCCCCCATGCAGCAGTGGAGCTCATGCACTTATACTGGGGGCCACAGCTACAGTAAGGAAAACTCTGTGGATTGATTTATCCATATATATTTGAAAAATGTACATCATGTCTCCCCCTGGATATATCATATATCCATAGATGAAGGGCCCTTTTACACAAGCCAACTATCGGGCAAACGAGCGTTCACAGAACACTCATTCCCGATCATATCTGATCACTGATCGCATCGGTTCGTCACCCTAAAATATTATCGTTGTTGACATGATAGAAATGTATGGGGATGAGCGATCGTAGTAACGAGATGTCTCGTTGATTGGCGCTCGTTTACACGATTAAATGGGCCAGCTTAAAAGGACCTGAACTCGGATGAATCTCCGTCATATCTGTGGACCCCAAGATCTGTACTTGAGGACCAGATTGTAAGTACATCTAGAGCACCCTTAAATCTAAGCACACCAATAAATGTATTAAGACAACATTGTCAGACATCTCTGTTCACATTGCACATCCAGTAGTTATCTTATGTCTTATCCTTTAGGGACCGTCACTGGAATTCTTATTAGTCGCTTATTACCCACTATTCAATAATGCAGGACAAACCTCAGCGATGACTAAAGGAAACATCATTAAGGGAAGATTAATCTTACATCTCTCTGTTGGTAGAGCCGTTATCAGAACAGAACTTGTAAATTGTTTCCTGCAGTGAAGCTCATGGCAGAAAGAAGAGCCCTACTGAATAAGATGATGAGAAAGATGCTTACTTGATCCTCAAAGGACAGCGCCTGAGCCACATCTCGGGGAAATCCATCTATAACAATCCCTTCGGAGTCTGGAATTTGCATTAATGTTTGTTTAATTTCAGTGATCGTGGTTTCCTTTAAGAAAACGGAGGAAAGAAACGGGACATGAATTGCTGGCGCGGTGATTGCATTAGGGTTAAGTGAACGGCAGAGGTGATGTAGCGTTACCTGTGGAGCTAATTCTCCTGTGGTTATTATCTTAGCGATGAGGCTCCATTTTCTGTTGCTACTCGTGTTGTGAATCTTTTTCCTCAGCAGTTCGCCCACCGATATGTACTCAAATCCGTAACGTTCTGCTATTTTCAGACTCTGGGTGCCTTTACCGCTCCCGGGCCCACCTATGAGTAAACAATACCCATTGCTCATTAGTTTATTATTAACCACATGAATAACACCGTTTAATGTCGAAACGTTGCACAAACAACCTGATAGATAACTGGCAGGAGAAACACATCTCTACATGAGGGGGCACAGCCAAGCAATAGCCGTACCTAATGGGTTTCGACCGTAACAATTATGTGTATTAACCAGACCAAGTCCCATGTCACTAAAGTAATTGTAAGAAAGAATTACGGTCCTCAAGTGTAATCATATGTTACTCGTACTGCTAGAAGCTTAAAGAAGTAAGGCTCTGTTCACACTGTATTTGTAGAAGACATGTCTGTTTTAGTTCATACTGTATTCCGTATAAAATAACAATTCTGTAGCATTTTTAGAACTCTACGTTTGCCGTTCCTCTGTTATTCCCCCTAGAATTTTATGAATAAATTAAGAACTGGGTGTTACCAGTTGGGGGTGTGTCCTTAGACAGACTGACACTTTCCAATCAGTGCTGTCAGAGTGAGACTGTGTAGGGACATGACAATTGGCTCGATAAGGAAGCTTTTAGAGAGTCTCTGCCTATGTTAGTTTAGATTTATATAACAAAAAAATATTTTCGCTGGAGTGTTTCTTTAAGAACAGTAAATGAGCCTCTCCACAGCCTGAAATGACTGATAACAGGGAACGATTGATGGCACTAAACTGCATAGCACAAAGATGGAGAAAATATAGTTGTAGATTTAGTGTCCTATTAATGAAACATATGGCGGCACAGTCATGGGCACTCTGCGTGCCGCCATATGGTGCCGCCTTGAGGCGTCACATTCTTCAACACAGCTTTTCTACGAGAGAATTCTTCCATAATAGAACATGAAATGGAACATAAAAGATTTTTTTCTTCTGGATTCTGCACAGTATCGGTCCATAGATTTCTATGTGGCGCCATATTATACGTCCGTACAACCTTTATTTAAGCTAAACTCCAATTTGAAGACTAAAACCTTCCCCTACTTACTTTCTTGGAGGACCCTTATAAGCACAAATCATTCCTTGCTTTTTAATTTAATTCCATGGTTGCTTGTAATTTACTCTTATTTCACAATTACCTGCACTCCAGTTTTTGCAGGTTTCCTCAAGAGATATCATTCGGTACAGAGTCATTTATTTGCCCTGGTCTTAATCTGTGGTTTTATGGCTAATTTAATTTGGACACCGTTAATTAACCGATGTCAAACAAGCCTTCAAGATGAAGAAATGAATTAATAATTATGTGTTGTCACTTCAGATAAAGGCAAGAATGGACAAGGAACTGCCTCCCACGAGATCAGCACGATCATCCTCTGAAATACTCTGCGTTTCTTTTTTTTTTCATTACTGAAGCTTTATTATGACCTTTAGGCCTTGTTCACATGGCACTAAAAAATCCAACATGTAAACGTGTCAAAAATGCAAGCTTTTTTTATAGCGCTTTTTAAACTACAGCTGAACTGACGCTTCTTTTTTTTACACGACGCGTTTTAAAACACGCACGTGTAAAGAAAACACATCGTATGTACAAATGGCATCATTTTTTTTTAATAAGAATATTTAACACAAGGACTGGAGAACATTGCATAGCAACAACTAATGTGAAGGTGAACCACAGCTCTGTGTTTAGGATTATGTAATGTGGTTGTTATCTTGCTAGGAGAAGCTATATGCATTAGTGGCTAAAAAATTCTCTAGGTATAGATAGTACTGTCTCCTTGTCTCTCCATTTAAATCATGTAGGTACAGATTGTACTGCTTCCCTGTCTCTCCCTATAAATGATGTAGGCACAGATAGTACTGCCTCTCCATATAAATTATGTAGGCACAGATAGTACTGCCTAACCGTATAAATGATGTAGGTCTGGATAGTACTTTCTCTCCATATAAATGTTGTAGGCACAGATAGTACTGCCTTACCGTATAAATGATGTAGGTCTGGATAGTACTTTCTCTCCATAGAAATGATGTAGGCACAGATAGTACTGTCTCCGTATAAATGATGTAGGCACAGATAGTACTGTCTCTCCGTATAAATGATTTAGGCACAGATACTACTGTCTCTCCGTATAAATGATGTAGGCACATATAGTACTGTGTCTCCATATAAATGATGGATGTAGGGACAGATAGTACTGCCTAACCGTATAAATGATGTAGGTCTGGATAGTACTTTCTCTCCACATAAATGATGTAGGCACAGATAGTACTGCCTTACCGTATAAATCATGTAGGTCTGGATAGTACTTTCTCTCCATAGAAATGATGTAGGCACAGATAGTACTGTCTCCGTATAAATGATGTAGGCACAGATAGTACTGTCTCTCCGTATAAATGATGTAGGCACATATAGTACTGTGTCTCCATATAAATGATGTAGGCACAGATAGTACTGCCTAACCGTATAAATGATGTAGGTCTGGATAGTACTTTCTCTCCATATAAATGATGTAGGCACAGATAGTACTGCCTTACCGTATAAATGATGTAGGTCTGGATAGTACTTTCTCTCCATATAAATGATGTAGGCACAGATAGTACTGTCTCCGTATAAATTATGTAGGTCTGGATAGTACTTTCTCTCCATATAAATGATGTAGGCACAGATAGTACTGCCTTACCGTATAAATGATGTAGGTCTGGATAGTACTTTCTCTCCATATAAATGATGTAGGCACAGATAGTACTGTCTCCGTATAAATGATGTAGGCACAGATAGTACTGTCTCTCCGTATAAATGATGTAGGCACAGATACTACTGTCTCTCCGTATAAATGATGTAGGCACAAATAGTACTGTGTCTCCGTATAAATGATGTAGGCACAGATAGTACTGTGTCTCTGTATAAATGATGTAGGCACAGATAGTACTGTGTCTCCGTATGAATGATGTAGGCACAGATAGTATTGTGTCTCCGTATAAATGATGTAGGCACAGATAGTACTGTGTCTCTGTATAAATGATGTAGGCACAGATAGTACTGTGTCTCCGCATAGATACTATGGTCTCTCGATATAAACGATGTAGGCAGAGATAGTACTATCTCCATCCGTAAAGGATGAAAGTACAGAGAAGGCTCTTTTCTGGTCTGCCAATGAAGCAGAAAAATAGAATTCAATGCTGTGACAGAGCCGTCACAAGAATTTTATGCTGCAGGCTGCGCTAATTTTTCCGACATTTTTGTTGGAATCTGTGATGAGGCCACTAACGGAGTCTCCAACACAGCCTAAATCTGTACGGTCTCCTCTTACTCTCTATAAATTATATAGACACAGCTAGTATTGCCACCTTGTCCTCCTCTGTAAACAATGTAGAACTTGATAGTACTGTCTCCCTGTCTCTCCCTATTAATAATGTATGTACAGATAGTACTGCCTCCCTGTTTCTCACTATTAATAATGTAGGTACAGATAGTACTGCCTCCCTGTTTCTCACTATTAATAATGTAGGTACAGATAGTACTGTCTCCCTGTTTCTCCCTATTAATAATGTAGGTACAGATAGTACTAACACCTTGTCTCTCCCTATAGATGATGTAGGTAAAGATATACAGCCTCCATGTCTCTCCCTATAAATGATGTAAGCCTGGACAGTACTGTTTCCCAGTCTAATTACTAATTTGGAAGAGAAAGAAGGTTGGCACTGCCCCCAATGCATGGAAAAACACAGACTCTGCGTATAGAAGCTGTGTGGATCAAAACACGTGGAAATACAGCTGTCAAAATGTTGCCCGCGGGGTGCTCATCGGTAGAAAACAGCACATCTGTAAAACTTGATTTGTAGAAAGTAGAAAATACGAGGCACTCACCGCAGTGGCAATAAAAGGTTTATTGAAGATGATCTCGGTCTGTTATAATGTGGAAGATGCCAACGACCGTTTCACGCGATCAACTTCAATAAACCTTTTATTGCCACTGCGGTGAGTGCCTCGTATTTTCTACTTTCTACAAAACAGTTTCCCAGTCTCCCTCCATAAATGATGAAGGTACAGATAGTACTGCCTCCCTGTCTCTCCATATAAATGACATAGGCACGAACAGTACTGCCTTCATCTCTCCCTGTAAATGATGTAGGTACAGATAGTACTGCCTCCCTGTCTCTCTTTGTAAATCATGTAGGCACTGATAATACTGTCTCCCTGTCTCTCTAGAAATATTGCAGGTACAGATACTACTGTCTCCCTGTCTCTTTCTATAAATGATTCAGGCATAGATAGTATTGCCCCCTGTTGCTCTCCATACAGGCTATAGACATAGATAGTACTGCCTCCCTTTCTCTCCCTGCAATCATGTAGGAACAAATAGTACTGGCCGTGTAATGTCGGGCCGTCTAAGGCTGGGTTCACACGAGCATGTTACGTCCGTAAAGGACGGAACGTATTTCGGCCGCAAGTCCAGGACCGAACACACTGCAGGGAGACAGGCTCCTAGCATCATAGTTATGTACGATGCTAGGAGTCCCTGCCTCTCCGTGGAACTACTGTCCCGTACTGAAAACATGATTACAGTACTGGACAGTTGTCCTGCAGAGAGGCAGGGACTCCTAGCATCGTACATAACTATGATGCTAGGAGCCCGGCTCCCTGCAGTGTGTTCGGTCCGGGACTTGCGGCCGAAATACGTTCCGTCCTTTACGGACGTAAAATGCTCGTGTGAACCCAGCCTAATAGTACCCTTAGAGTAAGAACATGGTCATTAGAGGGACACTAGGAGGTGAAGGGAAAGACAAGGAAGGAAAAGAAAGGAAGGCAGGAGAACAGATGAAGAAAGTTGTGGGAAAAAAATGAAAGGAACGGGAGGAAAATGGAAAGCTCAAAAAGGACAAAAATCAAGATGGGATTATAGGCCAGAAGATGACAGCCCGATATCTGGACCTGTGTCGATAGCTCTAGCGCAGCTTTAATGTGACATTTTCAATCACTGTTGGGGATATAGAAAATACTCTCATTATCTATCCACTAAAATTCCCTTTTTCTCTCCACGTGACCATTTGAGACATTAAACGTTTTAATCTAAGAGGATAGTAATTACACAAGTCAACGAGGCCGAGACATTGGATGCTCTGCTGTCAATATTGTTCCTTCATAATTACATTACAGGAAGGAGCCAATTAAACATTCAATTAATAAAACATTCAAACTGTAGTCAGGTCTTTTGGGATATGTGATTGCCACTAAACCAAACATCACTCATATATTTTTCTTTTAGACTTTATGTGCTGTAATAAAATATTTAGATTGGACTGGTTTCAAATAGCTGCTCTACGATAAATACTTCAAGACAGTCTTACATAAAAAAGCAAAACTTTGACTCTTGACCACAAGAATAGTGTAGCAAGCAGAGTTATTCTTCTTGTCCAAACGCTGGAAACCTTGATGGAACCCCCGATGAACCCTATTATAAGACAAAGGGGTTCATCAGTTGCTGTGGGGATTGCTAGGGAATCTCCTTTTTTAAGAAACCCTTTAAAAACATATATCCCGCTCATGGGAGCTGAACTTCTGAATCCTTAGAGTCACTAAGGGTAACTAAACTTTAAAAAAACTTTTGACATGTCAGTGACATGTCAGAAGTTTTGATCGGTGGGGATCCGAGCACCAAGACCCTCACTCATCACGAAAACGAAGCGGCAGAAGCGCTCAGTCGTTTCTCGGAAAGCCGAGTGAGCGGTATATGGACTAATAGACTTTCTATTGGGCCCGTATACCGCACCGAGGAAAGCCAATCAGAAACTAACTGGAACAGCGCTCACCCGACCGCTTCTGTCGCTTTGTTTTAGCGATCGGTGGGGGTCTCAGTGCTCGGACCCCCAGTGATCAAAACTTCTGACATGTCACTATGACACGTCTATAGTTTTTTAAATAAAATTAGTTACACTTTAATGCCTTTGTTACTTTGTAACCAATTTTATGTATTGCTTTAAAGCATTTAAAATAAAAATCGTTTTGTGCCTACAGCTCCTGCTGGATCAGACACAGGGTTTGTTTGTAGTCTCTAACCATAGATACACATAGGTATGCTAAGGAGCTGTATACGCAAAACAGTAGGATATTTTTAATCAAGACTATTAACAAAGTTGCTTTATATTTTATTTTAACTGCATTGAAGCAATAAATAAAATGGTTGCAAATATGGACATCTCCGTCAAAGGAAAAACAGAAGCCACTTAGAAAAATGACCAATTTGCAGCTACTGCATCAGCTCCGTCCAGTTCATCTACATATGAATGTATTTTTTCCATAGGGGGGGTGATAGGATAAACACATGACATACAACCTTTGGCACAGCTTACATCCTGGGAAACAAAGGGATTCTTGTATACTTCAATTACAGAAATCAAAAGGCTTTTGGGTGCTCCTCATTGACTTTACATATTTGGCATATCCCATTGAACTCATTGGAGTCCACCAAGAATCTTGTATCTTCACAACTTAAGTTTATAAAAACTTTTACTGTTATTCACACATATGTATGTATGTATGGTTGACAACAGAGACCAGTAGACTGCAATTAACTCCACAGCACATATATATGAGAGATATGATGTTCAGTGTTCATATAATACTTGTTTTCCTACAGAACTTTTTGAGACAGACTGAGTCTTCCAGCTTGAGAGCCATGTGTGTAATCTTCGGCTAGATCATGTATCTAATAAATGCGATTGCGTATTATAAAGGGGTTCTCGGCTTTCAGCAATCCTTTTTAGTTACAACGGCTCTGTGAAAATAAGTTGATCACAGGGTGTTCAGCTGCTGGGACCCTCAGCAATCAACTGTAATCTATGGGAAAATATGGCAACAAGTGTTCAATTCCGCTGCAGCACCACCACAGGAGAAATGAAGCATTACACAGTGCTTATTGAAATCAATGGGCTGTCCATGTAATGCATGTACGTGCTGGGTCCTCCGAAGCAAGAGATGCTCTTTGCAGTAACTTTCAAATGGAAAAACTTGGGTTATCTAAACCAGACGAACCCTTTTACTTTCGATTTTTGTAAATAACAAAAGTTTTAAAAATCTGTGCTAAATCCTGTTAAATGTGAATCTATATTTATTCTACTAAATTAAAGTTGTTTCAAGGTTCATAGCTTTGAAACATTCATACAAGTCAAATAATAAAACTTCAAGTGGATAAGACGTTCACTTACCAATTACCAGTATAATTTTTGGATGTGGTCTTGAGGGGTCGAAAACTTCATACTCTTCAATCAGTTCAGCCGTCTCGGAGAGGTCAGTGTCACTTTCTATGGAGAACTGGTGGATAGGCGGCAGCCGGTCATATCGCCGATAAGGAAAATTACAACTTTCTGGCAACACTAAGGAAAGAGAAAAAAAAGAATGAGCATATAAATGGCCCATACACACAAACATGTGATTACAAAACAGTTCTATGTAAAATAACCTCAATATACAAGGGCATTCTCTCTGGCTGGAGAAAAAACAAAGTTCAATCTCGAAATGAGGAAAGGCTTCTTTACTGTAAGAGCTGTGAAACTGTGGAAAGGCCGTGTTTAGATGTGACGGATTTGTTGTGGATTTCACAACAAGAATTAAATCTCAGCAAAATCCACCTGTAACTTCTTTGTAACATCCATGGCCGCGGACCGTCGGGATTACTCACCCCTCGACGGCCGTAGCCATGTTCTGGTGAGCTCTGGCCCGCATTTCCTCCCCAGGAGACGCCAGCGCTCCACTCTGCTGTGTCCCGTAGGGTGCGCGCGCACGCTCGCGCCTGGCCTTAAAGAGCCAGTACGCGCACATGTAAAACATTAGTGATTAGCCCATGATCACCCTGGACTATTAGAAGGGCCCTGCCCCTTTACTCATCGCCTGAGCGTTGTTGTGTTTTCCTATGTTAGTCTTGCAAATAGTCCCTTAGTGTTATCCTGTTCCCAGTGTTCCCATTCCTGCTACCTGTATCCTGTGCTACCGTTGTTCCTGTGCCTTAGAAGTTGGAGTCGTGTTGTGCCTTCGGTCACGCCTGCTGTGTTACACCACGCCTGGTGTCATCTGCCATGCTTTGCATCATCTGCCATCTGAAGTTCCATCTGTGCTTAGCCACTGCGACTGTTTAGACTATTCAGGTACCCTTGTGCTGTACTTTGTATTTATTGGTTATTCTGATGTTGGCCAGCTGCCTCCCCGCTACGGCGGTGCGGCCTAGTGGGTCCACATACCCACAGATCGTGACAATCTTGAAGTCAGGAAGGAACTTTTTCCCCTTTTACAGCAGATAATATTACAATATTATATTACTTACCATTTCTGAAAAACGATCTTCGTGCTTGTCCACCATTGAGCGGAGGTAAATTTCTTTTGTCTGGTCCTACAAACGTGTCCCACTTTACTTTTTCGGATCCTCCCAATTCCCTCACTTTTTGTAGACAGTTTTCCAAGTAATCCACAGGATCATCTGGTCTGTAATACATCAATCCATTCAGAAGCCCCTGAAATATTGAGATAAGATATTCAGTGTCAATACAATTTATTTTTATATGCATTCATTTTAATCTGCAAGTGTTACCGTCTACATGTTATTCTACAGGATGAGATAATGTGGTTATAACGCAGTCGAAAAATGTCTCTTTACATTGATGGGATTTACAATATGAGGTGAAAATTATTATAAAAGGATGATTTCCATAATATTCACGGTGAAGAAATGTTTGCAAGAATATTATTCAGTGGCTCAAAAGCACTGAACAGATATGCCATTAAATGCGTTCTGTACCTTTAAAATTGATAACATATCGCTGAGATATGGCATCAATGGATAATTGGTGGGGGTCAGCTCAAAACTGGTGACAGCAAAAAAAAAATTTGTGGGGTCCTCCTCCCCAGTAACAGTGTCATATAATGAGTGGGCAACTTATGCTGGACATAACATTAGATAAGCGTCAGCAGATCCTGCTAATGTTAACAGGATCTGACAACAATCTAAATGTGTACGAGGGCAGCCCCGCTGTCTTTCAGTTGGGGAGACAAGGTTTGGCATATTGGATTTTAACATTCTGCAGCTACGTACGCTCCTTTGCCTATGGCAATAAAAGGGTCTACCGTATTGGCAGTTGTACCTGGTACTGCAGCTCAATCTCATTATAAATGAGACTGAGCTGCAGTACCAGGCACAGCCACATTAGTATGTATGGCGCTCTATAAACAATAAAGGGGTAGCGGCTCATGCTTTGTTCATACTGCTGATCTGCAGGGGTCTCTGGGATCGTACCACCACCAGTTAAACATTGATGACATATGAATGCAACATTTTGTATGATCCCTTTAAACATGGACGCTCGTCCAACAGATTTCTTCTCGTTAGCAGTGACTAGCATGTCTTGCCACTGGGAGTGCCTGGTCAAGGCTTAAGGGAACTGGGTGGTGCAGTCCCCTAGGTGGTAAAAGCACTGGGGCGGCAATAGTCCTTTAATGTAATCTGGCACCGGCTGAAACTCCCAGCAATCATGAAAATAATTGCGTCTATTGGTTTTAAATAGGACCTCTCCGCACTCCTGATTTATCTGTTTTAATAAATACTTACATAAAGTAACACTGATGGAGCGCCTTCTCTTAGAACTCCATGTTGTGCCGCTCCTGTTATTCCTCCTGGAAATGTAGGAATACATTTACAGCTGGGCGTTACCATTTCCCTTGTCAATGGGGCGTGATCCTACACACTCTGACATTGTCCAATGAGTGCTGACAAAGTCAGTGTATAGTGACATGCCCCACTAACAAGAAAAATGGTAACGCCCAGTTGGCAATTTAATAATACGTTACCAGGAGTAATGACAGAGGGACGGCACAACGTAAAGTTCTAAGAGAAGGTGCTTCAGCATTGTTACTTCATGGGGAATGCATTTTTTTTTGTAATTTAAGTGAAAAATTTCTTTACAACCAGTGTGTAATAAATAAAAAAAAACCTGTGTTAAAAGGGGAATGGCGGCCCATTAGCTAGCATTCTTCACATCTAAGTGGAAAAGATTAGGAATAAAAAAACAACTTAAAGAATACCCATCACCAAAATGCGTTTTTTTATGTTATAAAACCATTTATTTTAGTACACTTTAATAAATATATGCTGCACTATTATATTATATCCAGAAACAGTGCCACATCTGTCCACGGGTTGTGTCTGGTATTGCAGCTCAGCTCTATTGAAGTGAATTGAACTGCGCTACAATACCACACACAACCTGTGGACAGGTGGGGTGCTTTTTATTTTTTTTAAAAAAGCAGTCATGTTTTTCTAATCCTGGACAAGTTCCTCAAGTACATTTATTAGGGGTTTTGCCTCTGACGAGCTGTGGAAAATGTGTGTAGGGACCCCCTCTCAATATTTGTAAGAAGGGAAATTGGGAGCAGGGTCTCGAGCACACGAGCTAATCACCTCATAGTACGGCATAGGTAGTCACATATTAATCAGACTAGTGATGGGTGTTCAGGAGTTAAATGGGTTGTTTGGGCATGGGGCGGTTTTTCATACTAAT
Source organism: Rhinoderma darwinii (assembly GCF_050947455.1). Lineage (NCBI taxonomy): Eukaryota > Metazoa > Chordata > Amphibia > Anura > Rhinodermatidae > Rhinoderma > Rhinoderma darwinii. The sequence continues at coordinate 17,504,656 of NC_134693.1, read as the reverse complement.
GACCTATCCCTAAAATAGGTCATCAATATATGATCGATGGGGGTCCGACAACCAAACCCTGCGCCGATCAGCTGTTCCGGCTGCCTCCAGGCACCGGATGTTATGCACTGTATTCAGTGTTCGGTGCAGGAAGCAGATGGCTCCGGTCACATTATAGCGGCCGTGCTGGATTACTGCAGCTCTGCTCCTATTCACTTGAATAGAAGCAGAGCTGCAGTACTGCAGCTGGCCGCTATAGGCTATGTTCACACGGAGTATTTTGGGGGAAGAATATCTGCCTCAAAGTTCCAAACGGAATTTTGAGGCAGATATTCCTCCCCCAAAATACTCCGTGTGAACAGCAATTATCGCGCCGTTTTTCGCCCGCGGCCATTGAGCGCCGCGGGCATAAAACACGCTTTCTCCTGCCTCCCATTGAAGTCAATGGGAGGTCGGAGGCGGAAGCGCCCGAAGATAGGGCATGTCGCTTCTTTTTCCCGCGAGGCAGTTTTACTGCTCGCGGGAAAAAGACGCCGACGCCTCCCATTGAAATCAATGGGAGGCGTTCTCGGGCCGTTTCTGCCGAGTTTTGCGACGCGGTTTCCGCGTCAAAAAACTCGGCAAAAGACCCCGTGTGAACCCCCCCATAATGTGACCGGAGCCATCTGCTTCCGGCACGGGCACGGACATCCGATGCCCGGAGCGGATTGGTGCAGGGTCCAGGTGCCGGACCCCCACTGATCATATACTGATGACCTGCACCACTACGGAGTCAAACCCACACTGCGTTCGGGTGGAGGAATGCCATATTTCCCAAAAACTTGCGCTCTTCTGCTTTAAATATCTGCCCCCCCCTACATCTGTCAATCAAATGACTTAACTTCCTGTCTGAGTGACCACTGAGTCTCGCTCACTAATAGATCTAAGCGTCGTAGTCACAGACCGTAATACAAACAGATTGGGGATACACGTCAAGATTTTTAGTATTACCGCAACCCGAATTCTGTGTTTTCCAGCCTTATTTTAGCTACTGTCAGGGAAATCATCCGCAACTTTTTTTCCATAACGAAACATTGGGGTCCTGTTGCGATATCTCATAATTTTGTAGCTCTAGCCATAATGGCATGGAAGAGGAGACCAGAGCAAGGAAGCTTTATCCATGAAGCCGGAAGATCATATTAGTATTCAGTGTTGATCGTCATGGGGGCGGGACTGTGACAACCTGTCATTTACTACCATGCACGAGAGAGTGGTTGTCAACTGATAAATAAAAGGGGAATTTAGCAATACACTTAGTTGCAGAATAACGTCAAGTGTAAAGCAATACATTTACGTATTTAGGGTGGAGATCCCTTATAATAATTAGAATAAAAATAACTGTATTCGCCTTCCTCGAAATTCTCACATATAAATCCTTGTACTATTGTAACGTCTTATGTTTCACTACTTCTTTCTTCCTAATTAACAGTTTTGCCCGTATTTCCAGTGTAGGTTCACATGACACGTCCTCACCTCCTCTTCTCCTGAACGCTTCGGCATTCCATGATCATTAGCTCCTTCACCTCCGCGCAATAATTACAAGTGACAATCCTCACATATTATCTGTGTCGCTCAGTCTCTGTTGTGTTGGTAACCATCATCTGCCCGTCCTTTCTCCTCGTCTACACAATGCCAGACTGATAACATAACCAACTAGACTAGAACCTCAGCACAAAAAAAGGACAGAAAACCACAGTAAAGCTACGTCACTATCACACAAAAGAACAATATAGCAGGAACCGCGCCGAAGTAATGCCGGAGTACTGTCAGGCCTAATTACCAAAACCCAACTCAGAATTTAAAGGGTGTTTACAGGTTTTAAGAATAGGTTATATGGACTTAAAATAGAATAATAAAAATAATAATAACTTCGGAATATATTCATTTTACTAATTCCATTCCCATGCTGCTGCCTTTGAAATGAACGTCGTGATGTCATATGACCGTGGTGATCAGCGATTGGTCCAGAGTCCATGTCACATGATGGCGACTGACTGCTGCGGCCATGCTAGGATTGCATTCGCTCATGCACATGGCCAAATTATGTTTTTGTATAAGCTCCATGTTATACAGAGCCATTATACAGCACCATAGAAGTCTATGGACACCTACTATACGTCTGTATAAAATCAGAGGTGGCGCACTCCATTATACGCCATATTATGGCAGCATACTCTCCTAGAAGCATTGGCAAAATACAGTCCCATACAGTCATAGGGACTGTATGCTGCTGTACAGGCCTAACATGAAAGAAAAATAAACTTTTGGAATAACCTTACCTTTCCTGCCACGCTGTTTAAAAAGTAACATGATATCGTATGACAACGGTGGCCAGCGATTGGTACATAGGGACATGTAGAACGGTGGCGATTGGTTAGTGAAGTCATCTGACATCGTTATGGATGATCAGGTTTATTTCTACGCTACAAGGTTTGGGGTGGAGAATGGCGCTGCGGGAACAGATTGGGAATGGTAAAGTAAGTATATTCTGAAGTGTATTCTTTTTATATTTGAATCCTGGTTATAGCCCTTTAAGGACGCAGGTCATTTTGGCCTTCAGGATGCAAATCATTTTTCCGTTTTTGCCTCACTGCATTCTAAGAGACATACCTTTTTTATTTTTTCGCTGACGTTGCTGTGCGAGGTCTTGCTTTTTGCATTTGGATGTATTTTTTTTTAATAAAATTTTTGGTACATAAAAATTTGCGTTCAATTTATATAAACTTTTCCTTAAGAAGACTTCTCCAAAAATTTGCTTACGCCATTGCTTGTTCTATTTTTTTTCCCGTCGTTCTCCAAACCTCCTAAATTGTTTTTTATGACCTTTATTTAAATATATATTTTTAAAATGTATTATTTTATTATAATTAATCTTTTTTTTTTTGTCCCACAACAGCTAGGATCTGGGTTTTCTCCGATCCTGGCCGTTGGGGCGGGGTGGTGGCTGACAATCGCAGCCTGATGATTACCTTGGCACCACTGCTGTACCCCTGCGATCACATTGCCAAAGCTGTAAGGCTCTGGGAGTTAAGTGCTATACATACCTTTACGGCGCAGGGCTAGAAGGGGTTAATTAATACAATGTACAAGGAAAAACTGCCATAAAATGCCCCTGTGTGAATGTAGCCTAAGACCCCATGCACACGACCGTAAAAAAACTCAGTTTTTTAAAATGGACCCATTCACTTTCATTGAACGCGGACACCTTTCCGTAGCGCTACAGATGGGTGTCCGTGCTGTAGAAATGTTCCGAAAATTATGCAACATGTCCGTTCTTTTGTATTTTGCGGGCCGTGCTCCCATACTTTGTATGGGAGCATGGCCCGAAAATGCGGGTGGCAGTGGACGGCCGGCCGTGCCCGCAATCGGGGCCGTGATTGCGGGCAAAGTCGTGTGCATGGGGCCTTAGTTCTCATGTACACAACCCTATTATAGATCCGTGGTTTACAGATTCATACTATGGCATCCATAGACTGCTATGAGCCCATACTGGATTTCCATATGACTCCAATTTCCTACAGAATCCATAAGAACAAATAATTTTATTGGATGCCATATTACAAAGTTATTCTCCTCTAGAGGAATTGCATCATGGGGCTGTATGGAGGCACAATATGGCGGCACACAGTTTGCTTACGTTCCATAAAAACCATAGGGACTTTGTGGGGCGCTACACAGGCTCCGTGGGCATAGATTTGCCATGTGCATAAAGCCTTAGCCTCAGTTTATATCTTTTCCTGCAATGGTAATTCTAGTTTGTAATGCGATTTTGCAGGTATATACTTTGTAACTGCACAGATTCTATGTATTTGCAGAATTTTAACATTATGCGGCTTTTTACATATATTTAGAGCTAAGTGACCTTGGGTACGTGATTGTGAATTTGCCTGGTCTAGGTTGACCATGTGCAGATGAGACACAGCGTTGTGGATAAGGTATTCCAACGCACTTCATAAAGTGAGGAGCACATATCTATGTTGGCATTTCTGGGTTAGCTGGTGGCTGTAGAGCATAAAAAGGCAATAAAAACATGCCGTAGGGATGACCCAATTACTATGTATAAATACAAACAAGGTCAATACAGAGATCTGTCTAATGATTTTTCATATAACCAGGACTATAACAATAAGGCATCCACAACATCCCCATAGAAAGGGATTCTTCACGGTATTCGCTGTGTAACTATAAAAACATCTGCCAATAGAAGAGGTGATAGTTCATTTAAGTAGTTGTATATGTAGTTTGAATCTTGAAAAACTTTGTAAATCCTTTGCTTTACTTTTTGTACTGATTTTGAGCTACATGATATTTTTTTCTCTATTCACATCCAGAGCTGCATTCCGAATTCTGCTGGTAAAAGTTTATTGTTTATCTAAACCCCCTCAATAAATAATTGAGACACTTTTCAAATAAATTGCTTATCTTGTACTGACCATTAGTTACAGCCTGTATTATAGTACAGAGCTGCATTCACAATTCTGCTGGCTTCAGAGCGGAAATCACTTCGTTGGAGAATAAAGGCACTTTTGCAAAACCTACAAACTTTAAAATAAGTGCCCAATATTAAACACCATTTTATTTTTATGTTTTTTTTTATTAATCTACATACAGTAGGTCAAAATTCGGTGCTGGTTAGTTTATCGATATGTAATTTTATAGTGAATGGAGCTCCCCGCATAGAGAGAGTTAAATGTTAAAATCCTGGTTACCTGCAGTTACCACTAGAGGGAGCTTTAGAGCTTATTGCAATAATAGCATAGCATGCAGTCATCACCCGAGCTCCCCCTAGTGGTGACTACAGGCAGTCATAATGTGATTATTTTACTCTATGTCTATAACCACTATAAAGATATATTAAGAAATGAATCAGCCCAGAATGTTGGACCTAAAAACAAGATGGTAAAAGTTAGGCATTTACTTTAAGCAACGGAAACTTTTGTGGAGTTTATATTAGTCTAGATATGATTGAGAACATTGGTCTCGGATTGCTACTTGTGATAGTATATTTATATTTTACAGCATGAAAACCTAACATTAAATTCTACATTATTCTCTGAGATGTCATCAGCCTAAGGCTCCATCTAAATTAGCGATGGTTCCCTGCTGTCTGGAAAGATATGCCTACGGGTGCCTTATTAGTAAGGAAGATCCCCATGTCGTACATTTATGTCGGGACAGTTATGAAATATAAACAATGTGAACGATTTCTGAAATTGCTTGTGAGCGATGTGGATAATGCCGGTATGTTAGGGAATTGCTAAGTGTGACGTTCCCTCCTATATTCATTCGGACTCACCATGGTAAACTTACACGTATATTAATATAATACTTATAATTCTCGACTCTAAGGAAGGGTTTATGTTTTACAAAATAGAATATGGTTTTACATCAATATTAATATAATCCAAAAACAATATTTTATTAAAATAATGGAAAGGGGATGGTGCATGTGGGCTGCCATGTGGTTGTGCCTTCCCCTGATGTTCTAATTTAACCAGGCACAGAACGGACGAGGTTTAACTAAGGGGAAGAGAATGGAAGTGTACTTGTATACCTGAATGAATTCTCAGTGACTGGGTGACCAAAGACAGTTGACCATATGCTGCAAAATGGCTGAGAATGGTGCAACTTCCAAGTCAGAAGAGCAGCTCTAAAGTACAAACTGTTGAGGGGAATTCATGAGTTTTGTTCTTATAGGGGCAAAGGGGGGGGGGGACACTTTAACAGAGAGAATATTGGGAAGTGTAAGTTTATCAGGGCTGTGCAGACATGGATCTGAATCCGTATATTCCGAACTTTTTACCATAGAGGAACCCCTGCAAAAAAATTTTTCTCCAAGCAAACTTCTATTACTAGCCCATCCCTACTCTTAAAGTGACAGTTCGTTTTGTGGTCTTCTAACGAACATATAACTATAACCCTAAGGTTCCAACTTGGCACACTGTCCTACTCAGGGTCAGACCGGCTCATTAGAGTACCAAAATATCTGTTGGTGAGTCCAGGTTTTGATACAGAAATGGGTCCCAAGGACTAGCAAAAGACTAGCAAAAGACAAGCTCATTTGATGCTGAGTTGAAGCCAATCATTTGCCACGAACACAATTCACAATATGTACAATGATAACAGCATAATTACGAATGTAATTAAAAGTGGGTATACATGTTCTGTACATAGTGTAGGCCCTGAGAATTGTTTCCTCTGGTAGTACCAAGGCACACTAGTCTAGCTGGTTTTACTGCAGATTAAAGGTGTTCTCCCCTTTGGACAATCTTTACTTATGAGAAGGGTTCTTTGACAATAAGCAGATCACAAAGTCTCTCCCTGCTAGGACCCCCAGCGAACAGCTGTTATCTATGTGGAAATCTGGCGGGGAAGGCCCTTTTACACGGGCCAATGATCGGGTAAATGAGTGCTTGGCTAATATCTGCCTATGTAAAACTAACTTATCCACAGAATATGCCATAAATGTCTGATAGCCCATTCACATGAATATGAATGGGCTTTGTAATACTTCATTTCCCCTGTGGTGGCACTGCAGGGAAATGGAGTACTTAAAGGGGTTTTCCCATCTTGGACATTTATGGCATATCCACAGGATATGCCATGAATGTCCGATAGATGCGAGTCCCACTTCTAGGACCCGCGCCTATCTCTAGAATGGGGCCCCCTAAATCCCGTTCATCTTTGCTCGATTCCAGCTGCCTCCCGGCCGCTTCCTGATTAGGTGGTCGGGAGTTACGCTGAACTACGCTGTTTCCGTAACTCTTATAGAAGGGAATGGGCATTATGTAAACAGCATAGCACGGTGAACTACGCTGTTTCCATAGCTTCTGAGTTCCAGAAATAGCATAGCTCTCTGTGCTACGCAGTTTCCGTAATTCTCATTCATTTCAACGGGAGTTATGGAAACAGCATAGCTCAGCTGTTTACTTAACTTTCGACCACCTAATCAGGAAGCGGTCAGGAAGCAGCGGGAGCCCAGCAAGGTAGAACGGGTTTAGGGGGCCCCGTTCTAGGGATAGGTGCACATCCTATAGGGGGGACCCGCATCTATCGGACATTTATGGCATATCCTGTCCAAGGTTACCATAAATATCCAAGATTGGTCAACCCCTTGAAATGCTCAATTTCCCTGCAGCGCCACCACAGGGGAAATTAAGTATTACAGAACCCATTCATATTAATGTGTAATACAGGACAGGTCCTCCAGAGAGAGTGACGATTTTTGTAGGATATCTTTACTCTGGCTAAGAGATGAGGATCCTAAACACACGACCCTCCTCCATTAACATTATTTCCTAATAGGGTGTATGAAAATGGGTTTTCCTAACTGGACAACCCGTTTAAGTGGGTTGAAACACTTTTCCCTACATTGAAAAAAGAGTTAAATCCGCAGTGAACATCCAGAACAGAATGAGAATGCTACAGAATTGAAAATCGACAACATATTCTGATTTCCATGAAGAAAATATTCTGCGGCATGTGAAAAATATTTTTTTAATCTCATCCACTTACCTGCAACAATCTTTTGCTGTGGATTTTCTTCCCTCAAATCTATACCCTATGCACCCCTATCATTATTCCCCGTTCTCAAGACTAATGATTGCCTGATTACCTCTCCATACACCGGTACGTTGACCTCACTGATCCATTGATCCAGAACTTACAATTGAGAAGAGAAATCTTTACGTTGCTTGAGTGTTCTTGAAAGCAAGCGAAGACAAGAGATCAGAAGATATGTCGAATTTAAAGGGCCGTGTCACTAGTAAACCATCTGCCGATGTGGCTATTTACAGCTCTGAGTAATAGAAAGCCTGGAGACCCCAACAACAGGACTCCATCAGTCTATTCATGATGGAGAATAAATGCACAGTAAGATATTCATGGTGTAGCACACTAGATGCAATACGGCACAGAATGTAGAGGGTATTATACAGATATAAGAGGATTTTGAAAAAAGGTTTAAAAAGATGATGTGAGACCATAGGTATTAACTGGGGTCATAAAAAACAAGGAAGCACCGTATGGCGGCACATGGAGAGCCGCCGCCTATCGCTCTGTGGTATGGAGCAGTATGGACTCCATATGCCACTATGGTCTTTGCTCCCTGCATGATGCCTTGCAGCTCCACTCAGCTTTCCCACATTTACCAGTAGTAAAATATCTCTGCTCCCTAAGTTCACACGGGGCGGATACGCTGCGTAAAAGCATGCAGCGTATCTGCCCTGTGCGTCGCAGGGAATTCCGGACGAAAAACCGCACCAAACTGTGCTGCAGTTTTTCTACCGGAATGTACGCTGCGGAAAACTGCAGAACTAGCAGTTTCATTCCAGGAGACTGCTGTCGCCTGTGATTGGCTGAAGCGGCGGTCACATGGGATGAAGCGTCATCCCAGGCGGCCAGCCCTCTGACGTCATCTAGGCCAGCCTCTTGGGAAGACGTTTTATTCCATGTGACCGCCGCTACAGCCTGCAATGGGTCACATGGGATGAAGCGTCATCTCAGGAGGGTGTCCTGGAGTAAGAAACACAATCTCTGAGCGTTTTTTTTGCTCAGTATTTACACAGCGTGTGGATGAGATTTGTTTTATCTCATCCTCTTTGCTGCTACTGTATTTGCGCAGATTTTCTGCAGTATTTACACGCGTGAACTGAGCCTAAAAGGGGTTATCTCATCACAGACAACCCCTCCATATGAGCTCAGGACAACTCCGTCAAACAGCTGATTTTGCCGGGTGAAGCTGTGGCCAGCCAGACATGTTCCCTGCAGGGGAAATGTAATGTTACATGGCGGCCATTCAAATGAATAAGGGTATGTGCACACACAAAAATAAATAAAAAGTCTCAAAATACAGAGCTGTTTTCAAGGGAAAAATAGCTCCTGATTTTCAGATGTTTTTTAATCAGTCGCGTTTTTCATGGCCGGATTTGGAGCTGTTTTTCTATAGAGAAACGGCTGAAGAAGTGACATGCACTTCTTTTTCGCTGCTGTTTTTTACGCAGCCGTTTTGAAAAACGGCCGTGTAAGAATCGCACCGTTGGAACAGAACGCAGTTTTTGGAGGAGTCCTGCTTCTGATTTTTCAGCCGTTTTTTGGGCCGTTTGCGGCTCGAAAAACGGCCGAAAATAGCCTGTGTGAACATACCCTAAATGTAATACAAGGACAGTCCGCCAGAGAGGGAGCCTAAATTACAATGTGGATCTCCATTCTAGCTCATAGAGGGGTTCCCAAGAGGAGGACCCCCTTTATGAGGTGAATATGCTCTACTGAGGCTTATAGACAGGAGTATTCATGAGACAACCGCTTTAACTTTTATTGTTTGGCATATTTGCTATTCAAACCTAAATCACTGTCTTCATCAGAGGCAACAAGTCACCAGTAAATATCATTGAGTTTTTCTCTTCTGCCAACTTGTTAAAAAGTCTATCACTTCTTAGTTATATCTGTTTTTGGGAAAGCTGGGTGACAACCAAATTGTTGTCATTAGAGCTGCAACAAGAGTTGTCACCCAGCTTTCTCACAGTCCTGGTAAATTTACCTAGCTAGGTAGTGATACATCTCTGCCCCTGTACCTTCACATAACTTGGCATACATGCCATTTATAAAGCTGGGTGACTATTCCTCAAGGTGCTGTACAGGTTATTTATTTTACTTTAGGTGGGAAATTCTTTAAGCAGTCATATATCATCACTATACTGCCACATTACATATACATACACACACATACACACACATACACACACATATATATACACAATAGTCCTTCTCAATGAATTAGAATATCAAAAAGTAATTTTTTTTTCAGTAATTCAATTACTGTAGATTCATTACACACGGAGTGATCTATTTCCAGCATTCTTTTCTTTTAATGTTGATGATTATGGGAACAGTTAATGAAAATCCAAAATTTATTCTCACAGAAAATGAGAATATTGGGTAAAAGTTGAAGATTGCCGTCTCCTGGTGTGACACTCTAATCAGCGAATCAACACAAAACACCTGCAAAGGTTTCCTAAGCCTTTACAAGGACTGGCCTGTTGCTCTGTTCTCAGTGTCCAAAGTCCTGTTTTCAGCTGAAAGTCAATTTTGCATTTCATTTGGAAATCTCGGTCCCAGAGTCTGGAGGACGAGTGGAGAGGCATCAATCCAAGTTGCTTGCGGTCCAGTGTGAAGTTTCCACAGTCAGTGATGATTTGGGGGCCGTGTCATCTGCTGGTGTTGGTTCCACTGTGTTATATCAAGTCCAGAGTCAGCGCAGCGTCTACCAGGACATTTCCCGGCACTTTATGCTTCCCTCTGCTGACAAGCTTTATGGAGATGCTGATTTCATTTTCCAGCAGGACTTGGCACCTGCCCACACTGCCAAAAGTACCAATACCTGGTGTAATAACCACAGTATCACTGCGCTTGATTGGCCAGCAAACTCGCCAGACCTAAACCCTATAGAGAATCTATAGGATCTTGTCAAGAGGAAGATGAGACACCAGACCCAACAATGCAGACGAGCTGAAGGCCACTATCAAAGCAACCTGGGCTTCCATAACAAGTCAGCAGTGCCACAGGCTGATCGCCCCCATGCCACGCCACATTGATAACACCTCAGCAGTGCCACAGGCTGATCGCCTCCATGCCACGCCACATTGATAACACCTCAGCAGTGCCACAGGCTGATCGCCCCCATGACACGCCACATTGATAACACCTCAGCAGTGCCACAGGCTGATCGCCCCCATGCCACGCCACATTGATAACACCTCAGCAGTGCCACAGGCTGATCGCCCCCATGCCACGCCACATTGATAACACCTCAGCAGTGCCACAGGCTGATCGCCTCCATGCCACGCCACATTGATAACACCTCAGCAGTGCCACAGGCTGATCGCCCCCATGCCACGCCACATTGATAACACCTCAGCAGTGCCACAGGCTGATCGCCTCCATGCCACGCCGCATTGATGCAGTAATTCATGCAAAAGGAGCCCCAAACAAGTATTGAGGGCATATACTGTACATACATCTCAGTAGGCCAACACATTTCAGTATTAAAAATAATTTTTGAAATTGGGCTTATTTAATATTCACATTTTCTGAGATACTAAATTTGGGTTTTCATTAACTGTTACCATATTAGAAGAAATAAACAGAAGAAAAAAATGCTGGAAATAGATCACTCTGTGTGTAATGAATTCATATAATATAGGAGTTTCACTTTTTTAATTGAATTACTGAAATAAATTAACTTTTTGATGATATTCTAATTCATTAAGAAGGACTAGTATGTGTATATATATATATAGAACACACTCACTGCTACTGGATTGCTATATACAAGCTGGCAGACTGGTATGTAACGGGTACCCTGCTACAGAATCCATTGTGCGCATTAAACTACAATGCCAAGGTTAAACTGGTATCACCATAGACAAATTTGTGTAATGATTTCCTATAGATTCTGGATTGAGGCATGCTCTGCAGCAACGGTGAATGCTCAGTAAGAGGTAACATGGGGAGGACTGACACTATGTATACTGGGCTGCTATAAAACATTGGGATCTTATACTGTCACAATATGATATATTTATGTAATGTGGCATGTACTGTTAAATAGAGAATCAGATGGCACATTATGGTGTATTGGCACATAGCCATTTACTATGGAACATGGATTATTACGATTTTATGTCTATGGACATTAAACTATAAAATAATACCCTGAAATCTACTGCTACATGTATTTTTAAGGTGGCAATGCACGTAAATTATACCTATTTCATGACCAGTTTGGTTACATTGTTACTGAGAAGTTTACATTTGTTATAGTAGTACTAAAAAGTCTAGATTGTCACAATGGTACAATATATAGGTAGGCTACACGGCCACAGACGTACAGTATATAGGTAGGCTACACGGTCACAGTAGTACAGTATATAGGTAGGCTACACGGTCGCAGTGGTACAATATATAGGTAGGCTACACGGTCACAGTGGTACAGTATATAGGTAGGCTACACGGTCACAGTGGTACAGTATATAGGTAGGCTACAATGTCACAGAGGTACTATATATAGGTAGGCTGCACGGTCACAGAGGTACTATATATAGGTAGGCTACATTGTCACAGTGGTACAGTATATAGGTAGGCTACACGGTCACAGTTGTACAGTATATAGGTAGGCTACATTGTCACAGTGGTACAGTATATAGGTAGGCTACACGGTCACAGTGGTACAGTATATAGGTAGGCTACATGGTCACAGTGGTACAGTATATGGGTAGGCTACATGGTCACAGTGGTACAGTATATAGGTAGGCTACACGGTCACAGTGGTACAGTATATAGGTAGGCTACACGGTCACAGTGGTACAGTATATAGGTAGGCTACACGGTCACAGAGGTACTATATAGGTAGACTACATTGTGATAGTACTAATAGGGTACATTGTCATAGTGGCACTAGATAAGGTACAATGTGACTTATATTGGCATAATATAAAATGCTAGATGGTCACAAAACTGGTCAAATTTGCAGAATATACTTGCAGTGGTTCAATATGGGTTAATAATAGAAGACATAATCCTCTATAATGCTTCACGCTGGGCAGAAGGTGCATATTACACTTGTGCATTGGCATACAATAGGAAATTCTATAGAACATCATCGCACAGGAATAGAATATCCTTACCTCAAAAAGCTGCGGGATCTCCCTCCTGGTCAGGTATTCCTTGGGTTCAGTGCTGTTCATGTCTGCAGGTGTGATGGTGATGAGGTTTAGTCCTCTACTGTCCCCTCTGTAAGTCTTGAGCTCTGTGTCACTAGTGTCCAACCATCAATGTCCAGAAACTCCACCAGTGTCCGAGCATCAGTGGCAGAAATCAGTGTGTAGACATTTATCAGTGAGCGGCAAGTCCTCCCCCCATGTCCCAGTGACACAGCCCTCCCCTGACTCACAATCCTCCCAGTGTCAGCACCACTACCAGCTGAGAACTACACACAGGCTGCCACTGCCTTCATCCAATGTGACTGCATGCAATAGCCCAGGCTGCAAGATAGGCAGCGGAATAACACAGCAGAACTGACTGATCACTCATACACCGCAGGATGTGCCAGGTCCCTGACATCCCTGCCCTCTCCGAGCTCCTCCGAGTTCATACACTCACTTCTCAAGACAATTACAAGCCCGCCAAGAGCAATCCCCCTACATGACAATTCCCATTTGTTCAGGATGGGCAATGTGCATTGTTCTGATCTTCGAGGGTCCGCAGCTTTTGCGTCTGGAAGAAGATGCAGCAATAGAAAGAGTTCCTGCGCTGCGAGGATCTGTGCAAATCTTTTTGTCTAATCAGGACTTAGAATTTGGTTTTGTGATATTAACCCCTTCAGGACTGAGCCTGTTTTGGCCTCGTGGACGCAGCCAATTTTTTCAAATCTGACTTGTGTTACTTTATGTGGTAATAACTTGGGAATGCTTTTACCTATCAAAGCGATTCTGAGACTGTTTTTTCGTGACATATTGTACTTTATGTTAGCGGAAAAATTTGATCAATAAATTTAGTATTTGTTTGTGAAAAACACCAAACATTTTTCAAAATTTAAATGTATCTGCTTGTAAAACAGATAGTAATACCACACAAAATAGTTACTAATTAACATCCCCCACATGTCTACTTTATGTTGGCATCGTTTTTTGAACATCCTTTTTTTTTTTCTAGGACCTTACAAGGCTTAGAACTTTAGCAGCGATTTCTCATATTTTCAAGAAAATTTCCAAAACCTATTTTTATAGGTACCAGTTCAGTTCTGAAGTGGCTTTGAGGGCCTAATATGTTAGAAACCCCCATAAGTCACTCAATTTTAAAAACTGCACCCCTCAAAGTCTTCAAAACAGCATTTAGAAAGTTTCTTAACCCTTTAGTTGTTTCACAGGAATTAAAGCAAAGTAGAGGGGAAATTTACAAACATTTTTTTTTTGTCAGAAAATCCATTTTTTTTCTGTAACAGAAAGTTTTACCAGAGAAACGCAACTTAATATTTATTGCTCAGATTCTGCAGTTTTTAGAAATATCCCACATGTGGCCCTCGTGTGGTAATGGACTGAAGCACCGGCCTCAGAAGCAAAGGCGCACCTAGAGGATTTTGGGGCCTCCTTTTTATTAGAATATATTTTAGGCACCATGTCAGGTTTGAAGAGGTCTTGTGGGGCCAAAACAGTGGAAACACCCCAAATTTACACCATTTGGCAAACTAAACCCCTCAAGGCATTTATCAAGGGGTATAGAGCATTTTAACCCCACAGGTTTTTTGCTGAATTTAGTGGAATAAATCTAAATTGTTTCCAATAAAATGTAGAAATTATCAATTTTCGCAAGGAATAAAGAAGAAAAAGCACCCCAAGATTTGTAAAGCAATTTCTCCTGATTACGGCAATATCCCATATGTGGTAATAAACGGCTGTTTGGACACACATCGGGGCTCACAAGGGAAGGAGCACTATTTGGCTTTTGGAGATCAAGTTTGCTGGATTGGTTTTCGGGTGTCATGTCGGATTTGCAAAGCCCCTGAGGGACCAAAACAGTGGACGCCCCCAGGAGTGACCCCATTTGGGAAACTCCAGCCCTAAAAAGAATTTGTCTAGGGGTATAGTGAGCATTTTGATCCCATGGGTTTTTAGCTTAATTTAGTGTAATTAGGCCATGAAAACGTCTATTGTTTTTTACGGTGTTCACCGTGCGCTATAAATGACATTTCATTTATTCTGCGGGTCGATGCGATTACGGCGATACCATATGTTTATCGTTTTTTGTTATGTTTTACGGTGTTTGCACGATAAAATCATAGTTTTAAAAAAATTATTTTGTTTTTGTGTTGCCATATTCTAAGAGCCACAACTTTTTTATTTTTCCATCAAGAAAGTTGTGCGAGGGCTTGTTTTTTGCGGAACAAACTGTAGTTTTTATTGGTACCATTTTTGGGTACATGCGACTTTTTAATCTCTATTTATTACATTTTTTGGGAGATGAAGTGACTAAAAATAGCGATTCTGGTATAGTTTTTTTTATATTTTTTTATGGCGGTCACCGTTACGGGCCCGGCGATACAAATTATGCATAGTTTATTTCTATTTTTCATTTTTTTTCTAATAATAAAAGGATTTTATAAGGGAAAAAGGGTGATTTTTTAATTTAATTATTTTGAAATTGAACTTTTGTACATTTTTTGGTAACTTATTTTTTTTTAGCCCCACTAGGGACTTGAAGATCCAATTGTTGGATCGTTATTATAATACCCTGCACTACTTATATATTGCAGGGTATTATACCTGTCAGTTTCACACCGACAGGGGGCATATTAGGTCCTGCCTATGGCAGGACCTATTCGCCTTCAATAGATGGCAGACCGGAGGCCTTTGTTGAGCTTTTGGTTGCCATAGCAACCATCGGCCCCCACAATCGCGCCGATGTTGTTATAACAACTTAAATGTGGCGGTCGCTATTGACCACCACATTTATGGGGTTAATCGGCTAGGATCACCACTGTGATCCTACCCGATGTTTTCCCCCAGTACTATGGCCTCATTCATACGAGCGTATCCGATTCATGTGCGTGAAAACCGCACGTGAATTGGGTCCGTGCGTGTTGCGTTATGCATCAGTGTGCTTTGCAAGGGGTATGCGTTATTCACGCACTCGCAAAGCACATCTTTTTTTTTTTCAACTGACTTGATGGGCAAATCACGCACCGCACACTCATCTGTGTGCGGTGCGTGGTTTTCACGCACCAACTTACTTCAATGAGCACGTAGGTGCGTGAGAACGCACCAATTTAGGATATGCAGGGAGTTTCACGCAGCGGACTCTCGCTGCGTAAAAAATCCCGTATGTGTGAATAGCCCCATTGAAATTAATGGGTCTGTGTGCTGTGCGTTGTTTAAGCTGATCAGTAAAAGTCTGGAAGCAGTAGCCAGCCGCACATTTCACCTTCAAATCAATGAATAACCATATAATATATGCTGGTGCGGAGTCCTCCGGAGTGGCAGCCGCTCTCAGGATCAGTTCTCTGCTCTGGCTTATAGGACAAATTTTATTTTTATAAGCAGAGTGGAGATAAGTCAGGGGCATAGCTAGGGGGGGGCAGGCGGGGCATGTGCCCCGGGCGCAACCCGGTAGTAGGGAAGGGGGGGCGCCGAAGAGCAGCTGATCGCTGCTGATAGGCGCCCCGTATGTCGGACACCTGCAGCAGCTTTAGGAAGAGCCAGGAAATTACGGCGTTCTGACTGGGGTCTGTGACGGCCAGGGAGTGGACCAGTCCAGTCACCTGACCTCACATCAGTGACATGAGGTCAGATGAGACTCAGGTCAGGGGACAGGTCCACTCCTGTGCTGCAGCCTTCCAGCTCTGCTGTTACACATGCCGAGAAGCAGAGAGGAAGCTCCGCCCACAGCCTGTCCTGACCTGTGATGCTGTCAGCAAGGAGACATGGTGAGTGTCTGTGTGTGTAGTGTGTATACAGTGTGTGTCTGTGTTTGTATGTGTATATGTTACAGTGTGTGTGTGTGTGTGTGTGTGTGTGTGTGTGTCTCTGTCTGTCTGTGTCTCTGCATGTGTTTGTCTCTTAATATCTACTACATTATCTGTACTCAGAGAGTTATCACTGTTATCTGTGGTGTTACATAGGACTGCAGGTAACATCTGCTACATTATATGTACTCAGAGAGTTATCACTGTGTGTTATCTGTGTTGTTACATAGGACTGCAGGTAACACTACTACATTATCTGTGCTGTGTACATATGTGCCTGTGTGGGTATATATGGGTCTGTTTGTGAATGTGTCTTTGTGCTTGTATATTTGTGCCTTTTATGTATTTGTATATGTTCCGGTCTGTGTATTTATCTGCCGGTGTGTGTGCGTATATGTGTCTGTACGTCTATATATTTACCTGTATGTATGTATTCCAGAATGTGTGTATGTATATTTGCCTGTATGTCTATATATCTGTCTTTATGTATGTACAGTATATATGTTTCAGCGTGTCCATATATGTGGTTAATTTTTGGTTTGTGTAGGGGGCGGCAATAGAGTCCCGCACAGGGCGCCATCCAAGCTAAGGCCGGCCCTGGCTGTCACCAACCCTAGTCAGAAGGAACTCCGTCACTGCCTGCGCCGAATGACCTCCTCGTCTTCTCTGGTAAGTCACACCAGGCAGAGCAGAGAGTGGTAGCGGTAGGATACCGCTCACCGCTCTGTTCACAGTATGGCGCTAAATACAAGGGGGGGGGGAGTGTGGCGCTATTTACAAGGGGGGGGTAATGTGGCACTATCTACAAGGGGGGGGAGTGTGGCGCTATTTACAAAGGGGGGGGGGAATATGGCACTATTTACAAGGGGAGGAGTGTGGCACTATTTACAAAGGGTCAGCGGGCTGTGTGTGGCGCTATTTACAAGGGGGCTGTGTGGCGCTATTTATAAGGGGGGCTGTGTGTGCGCTATCTACAAGGGGGGCTGTGTGTGGCCTCTTTAATTTATTTTCTTAATTTATTTTTATGTTAATTACATTATAGAACTACATATCTTGTAAAATGTAGAAATGCTTTTATACTCGAGTTACATAAAAAAAATTGTGAGATGGTGACCAAACCATTAGCAGAAACTGCATGGCGCAGTGGTCTGCAACTTGTGACTCTCCTGCTGTTGGGAAACTACAATTCCCAACATGCCCTGACAGCCTGCTGGAAGTTGTAGTTAATGAACACCTGCAAAGACAAAGTTTCTGACGGCGGTCCTAAGTTATATTTCGACAGCTACAGTACACTAAATGGTCAATAACCCCTAAATTATGAGGACTCATGTTCCTATTATCCGCACCGCTGTCCATTTCAGTTTCAACCTTAATTGGTAGAGAAAAATGTCTCCAGCTCATCATCTATATGGTATAATCTGCAGCAAAGGTTATATCAGGGATTGTACGAGACGACCCATGAGGAGTCTTATCCACTCTCCTGACTGATGAAAGCTGCGCTGGATCAATAACTCCGTGGAGATAAGAAACACGCAGGAGAGGCTAAACCTCCATCTACGTCTGGAAATCAAATCTCAACCCCAAATTTACTCATTCTGCATTTCTTTATTTTCTAGCGTTTATTTAGAGATCAATATATAGCAAACTGTCTCTTCAGTCTACGGTCACGCATCTCACTGATGACATATTTTATATGTATTTCTAATAGAAATATTTGTATTTAAAGAAACAGTACACCATTACATTAGTACAAAATCCTGCGCTCATACCGAGAAATAGACGCTCCATAGGTTCTCCACAGGATGTAATTCCACACGTGGCTATGGGTAATGAATAACGTTGCAGCCTGTGTAAAGTGTCATCTTTATATCGTCCACTGTATTGTAATGTGATACAGGAAAACCTAAATGTCCCCCTGCATTATAGCAGCTCAGCTATAATCCACTATATAGAAATATAGGGGACAAAAACATTGAACTATAGCTAAGAGGTGTAAAAAGAATGGTCAAAAGTTTCCAATAACATCCAGCAGAATTATGATTTCAGCTCTGGACTATAGCGTTCATGCACATAGAATGGACCCTATACAACAGCGCACAGAGTCCCTAAGGGACCATATTACATTCCCGTTGGGACTCCATGTTCAGATATATGATAGCTCCATGAGGCACCAAACTCTTCCCTAGAAGACTGCATTAGGGTGCGCTCACAAGTGGCGTACTTGAATTATATTTCCTGAGTATAAAAATGTTGCAGAAAACGACAATATGGTAAAAATATTCTGCAAAGCAAGAACTAGAGACATCTGTCTGCGCTGCTGAATATTTTTCCCTTAGACATTCATTATGTTATTATTATGCTGCGGAAATACAATTCAAGCCACACGTGAGTGCACCCTAATACGGCATGTGATGGAGCATGCCAAAATTTGCTTTTCTCACAGATTTCGCATGAATCCATGAAAGAAACCTCTATATAAAATCTGACATTTGTGGAGGGCGATATATATATATGTATATATATATATATATATATATGTATATATATATACACATATATATATATATATATATATATATATATATATATATATATATGGGCCCTCTTAATTGCCTTTTATAGTACTAGTGTCCACTCATCTGGGGCACCAGGGCTTGATTACTGCTTCTACCTCGGCACCGCCTAATGCTACGCCCCAGAAATGTATTTAAAGTGTTGCTAAACATTTGACAAACTTATGAATGTTTGGATTGGTGGGGGTCCGAGCACTGAGACCCCCACCAATCACTAGAATGAAGCAGCTGAAGCTCTCGTGTGAGCGCTCAGCTGCTTCGTTTCTGTTCGGCTTTTTCCGGAAAGCCGATGTATCGAAGTACGGGCTCATAGACTCTGTATCGAGTCCGTACACCGATACATTTATTACCGGAAAAAGTCGAACAAACATGAAGTGGCTGAGCGCTCACACGAACTCTTCAGCTGCTTCGTTCTAGCGATTTTTGGGGGTCTCAGTGCTCGGACCCCCAGAAATCCAAACTTCTGACATGTCACTATGACATGTCAGAAGTTTGTCGAACATTTAGCTACACTTTAACCCCTTAATGACCGGGCCATTTTGCACGTTAATGACCAAGGATTATTTTTTGTTTTTTCACGGTCGCATTCCAAGAGTCGTAACTCTTTTTTTATTCCGTCGACATAGCCGTATAAGGGCTTGTTTTTTCCGGGACGAGTTGTATTTTGTAATTGTACCATTTTTAGATGCTTATAACATATTGATTAACTTTTATTAACTTTATTTTAGGAGAGAATTGAAAATAAGCAGCTATTCCAGCATTAATTTTCACGTTATAAATTTACGCCGTTTACTATGCAGCGTAAATAACATGTTCACTTTATTCTATGGGTCGGCACGATTACAGGGATACCAAATGTGTAAAGGTTTTATATGTTTTTTCTATGTTTGCACAATAAAAACCCTTTTAGAAAAAAATTACTTGTTTTTGCATCGCCGCGTTCCAAGAGGCGTAATTTTTTTATTTTTCCGTCGATGTGGCCGTACGTGGGCTTGATTTTTGCGGGACAATGTGTAGTTTTCATTAGTACTATTTTGGGGTACATAGGACTTATAGATGAACTTTTATTTTATTTTTTATGGGGGGAATGGGAGAAAAGAGAGAATTTTGCCGTTGTTTTTTGCGTTTTCTTTGGACGCCGTTCATCCGGCGGTTTAATTAATGTGTTCATTTTATTGGTCAAGTTGTTACGATCGCGGGGATACCATATATGTGTATGTGTGATTTGTTTTGACCGTTTTATTAAATAAAACCACTTTTTGGGGCAAAAAAAGTAGTTTTATTTGACTTTGACTGTAATTTTTTTTATTTTTTTTTTCACAAACTTTATTTAACGGTTTTACTTTTTTTTTTTTAGTCCCACCAGGGGACTTCACTATGCGATATGCCGATCGCATATATAATGCTTTGGTATACTTCGTATACCAAAGCATTATTGCCTGTCAGTGTAAAACTGACAGGCAACCTATTAGGTCATGCCTCTGGCATCGCCTAACAGGCAGATGCTGAAGACAGACCTGGGGGTCTTTGTTAGACCCCCGGCTGTCATGGAAACCCGACGGCGACCCGCGATTTGTTTGCGGGGGCGCCGATCGGGAGACAGAGGGAGTTCCCCCCTCTGTCAAACACATTAAATGCCGCTGTCACTATTGACAGCGGCATTTAATGGGTTAAACTGCCGGAATCGGCGCGTGCTTCGATTCCGGCAGTTGCAGCAGGAGCCAGGCTGTGTATAACAGCCGTGCTCCTGCCGCTGATCGCATGGGTAAACTGTCAGTACCCGCGCGATCACAGGACGGATATATCCGTCCTCCTGCGCGAACTAGCAGCTGCTGAGGACGGATATATCCGTCCTTCGGCGTTAAGGGGTTAAAGTTATACTTTATGTAGATTATAAATAAATAATTGTCCAACTCCCTAATGAGAAGGAACACTGTACATGATGTATCTCATATTGTAGCTGGTAAATGAGAGTTGAATATAGAAGCGTGCCGAAGCAATAACTTGTAGCGGAGATGGGTGGCTACAATCCATCGGCACATATGTAAACAGCTACATTTCTATGATGGATCCGCATATGATTGCCGTGTTCTGCTACAGTATGTGCTTTGATTTGTTGCTGGCTGTGACAAGAATAGAATGGAGGAGGCTTCGTCTACAGCCAAGCTGTGATATGTAGAAAGCTGCTGATACTTCCAGGGAAACTGCGGGGTAAATGTGCGCTTGATTTACACGAAGGAAAATGTCTGGCTTCATACAGTCTTATCCTATTAAAGTCGGAGCTCTGTTTTGGAGGTACCTTGGCAGAAAAATTAAGGAATTGTATTATAAGCGATTCCCTAGTTGGTTGTCATTATTCGTATCTCTCCTGTTGCAACAGAAATGATCTGAACATTGATCAGGACAGTGCAGGGAATACAAAATCCTCATGACTTCCCTGCAATCTACAGCTTGCATTGGAAACTGACAAAGAAAGAATGGTCGATTTGAGGCACGTGAAATACAAAGAATATATATACAATTTTTATTGAATAAAGACATGGGACAAGTAAAAAGATGGAATAAGGATAAGTCACACAATAAAAAAGGACGTCACATCAATCATGAACCAGATGTGCTAATATGGTCAACATGTTGGAAACAATAAGCAAGGTATTATGGCAGCAAATAGATAAATAACAGCATACCTGGCTGAAACACATATATGCATATATTTCGTACAGTGGTGGCGATTTGAGTAAAAAAGAGAATGTATAAACAACGCCAACAGGATACAATAGTATAGAGCAGTGTTTAGGTGTGCAAAAGCCGGTTTTGAAGTGTAATCAAAGAGTTTATAAGCAAAGTTTTGTGCAAGCTGCTGAAGATGGCAAGTATTTGTTCAACATACCAGTAGACATTGTGACGCAAAGATGGGACGTCTACACCCGACGCGCGTTTCGGCACCTGCCTTCATCCGGGGTTCTTATCATATTCTGTCTGTTGGTATTCTTTTGGTTTACAGCTTGCATTGGTAAATCATGGACTGCCGATGTTATGCCGTCTACGCATTGGCTATAAGGGCAACCATAGGGGACTCAAATTCCACGTGGCTGTCCTGCTCTATGTTTGGAAATTGGCTTTAAGATTGTCATGAATATTAAGACAGTTATACAAGGTCATTTTTAAAGGGTATGCAAATTGTTTGTTGCAGTGTTTGAAACACAACTACTGAATTATTGTAGCCACTTGTATTCACATACATACGTCTGGCCACTATATAACCCACTAGATGGCAGGGAAAGCAAAAGCATCGGCAATAGGCACTGTATATACAAATGATTTAATTCAGATGTTCCTTTTGTGTACCTGGATAACTCAGCTTTGCTACATCTGTATCTTTTTTGAGTGGGAATAGTCTATTTACAATAGAAAGTCTATGAGCCTGGACGACTGTTTCGCTGTGGGCCTTAAAGAGGCTCTGTCACCAGATTTTGCAGCCCCTATCTGCTATTGCAGCAGATAGGCGCTGCAATGTAGATTACAGTAACGTTTGTATTTTTAAAAAACGAGCATTTTTGGCCAAGTTATGACCATTTTTGTAGTTATGCAAATGAGGCTTGCAAAAGTCCAAGTGGGTGTGTTTAAAAGTAAAAGTCCAAGTGGGCGTGTATTATGTGCGTACATCGGGGCGTGTTTAATACTTTTACTAGCTGGGCGCTCTGATGAGAAGTATCATCCACTTCTCTTCAGAACACCCAGCTTCTGGCAGTGCAGACACAGCGTGTTCTCGAGAGATCACGCTGTGACGTCACTCACAGGTCCTGCATCGTGTCAGACGAGCGAGGACACCGGCACCAGAGGCTTCAGTTGATTCTGCAGCAGCATCGTCGTTAGCAGGTAAGTCGATGTAGCTACTTACCTGCAAACGCCGATGCTGCTGCAGAATCATCTGTAGCGTCTGGTGCCGGTGTCCTAGCTCGTCTGACACGATGCAGGACCTGTGAGTGACGTCACAGCGTGATCTCTGGAGAACACGCTGTGTCTGCACTGCCAGAAGCTGGGCGTTCTGAAGAGAAGTGGATGATACTTCTATACACAACGCCCAGCTAGTAAAAGTATTAAAAACGTCCCGATGTACGCACATAATACACACCCACTTGGACTTTTACTTTTAAACACACCCACTTGGACTTTTGCAAGCCTCATTTGCATAACTACAAAAATGGTCATAACTTGGCCAAAAATGCTCGTTTTTAAAAAATAAAAACGTTACTGTAATCTACATTGCAGCGCCTATCTGCTGCAATAGCAGATAGGGGCTGCAAAATCTGGTGACAGAGCCTCTATAATATGAGATTTCAGGACCATGGACAGGGGAACGGAGATATGTAAAAATTACAGGCTAATGTTTTTGCATTTTTTTTACCCTAAAGACGGGATCCAGTCATGTGAAAGCAGCACACAATGAAAAAATAACCTCAGGAAAAGAATTTCCTGTTATGAAACCCAATCCCATCTTTCGAATTAGGAACGGTCTACAGGGCGACTTTGGCCTCCACCAAAGATTGCCATGTCGCCCTGCCGGCATCACAGGTAATGAAAGTGTATGCGGTCGCGTTGTGACTCACAGATTGCCAAACCTTCTGGATTAACTGCGACCGTTGTGCCGTGGCAGCCTGCGGGTCGTAACGCGACCACATTCACTTTCATTAGCTGCGATGCAGGCAGGGCGACATAGCAATTTTTGTTTGCTGCCAAAGTTGCCGTGTAGCCCTTGTCTTAACCCCTTCCCGCAAATGGGCGTTACTGTACGTCCTTTTTAGTGGCTCGTTCCCGCAAATGGGCATACAGTAACGTCCTGAGGATGAAGCAGGCACAGGAGCTGTGCGCGCTTCATCCTCAGCGGGTGTCGGCTGTAATATACAGCTGACATCCCGCTGCAACGGCGGCGATCACTGTTATGTCCGATCGTCGCCATTTAACCCCTCAAATGCCGCTGTCAATAGCGACAGCGGCATTTAAGTGATTGATACAGAGGGAGGGGGCTCCCTCTGTACCCCGTTGGCCCCCCCCGCGAAAAATCGCGGGTTTCTGATGGTTGCAATGGCAACCAGGAAGCCTAGCAATGGCTTCCTGGTTGCCAGGTACGGAAGCCTATTAGGTCCTGCCCGAGGCAGGATGTAATAGGCTCAACTGTCAGTTATAAAATGACAGTTACAATACACTGCACTACGCAAGTACATACAGAAGTAGTGCAGTGTATTGTACAGGGGATCAGAAGATCAGATCTTCCAGTCCCCTAGTATGTGTAAAATAAAAAGTAAAAAAAAGGTTAAAAAAAGTTTTAGATAAATAAATAAATAAAAGTTTTATGTAATAAAAACAATAATCATCTTGTGTCCCTGATCAAGCCCTTTATAATTAGAAAAAAATGGAAAAAAAGACAAAAACTAGACATAATAGGTATCGCCGCGTTCGTATCGGCGTGACCTATAAAAATATCATATTATTTATCCCGCATGGTGAACACCGTAAAAAAAATACCATAAAAAAACAATGGCAGAATTTCCTTTTTTGGTCACGTTGTTTCCAATAAAATGGAATAAAAAGTGATCAAAAAGTCGCATGTACCCAAACTTGGTACCAATAAAAACGACAGTGTGTCACGCAAAAAACAAGCCCTCACAAAGCTCCGTCGACATAAAAATAAAAAAGTTATGACTCTCAGGACATGGTGACACTAAAACATTTTATTTATAAAAAGTGTTTTTATTGTGTAAAAGTAGTAAAACATATAAAAACTATATAAATTTGGTATTGCCATAATCGTATCAAACCGCAGAATACAGTAAACATGTTGTTTATACTGCACAGAGAACGCCGTTAAAAATTGATTAAAAAAAAACAGCGAGAGAATTTCAGTTTTTTGGTCTCCAAAAAATTGAATAAAAACTGATCACATTATCACATTTACCCCAAAATGATACTAATAAAAACGACAGCTCGTCCCATGAAAATCAAGCACTCACATAGCTCGTCCATGGAAAAATAAAAAGTTATGACTCTTGGAACGCAATAATGCAAAACGACGACCCAGACTAATTTATATGTGCAGCAGTTCTTCACCTAAAACCCCACGTCAGCATTTGCAGCCCCCATTTGTAGACCCTGTAAATGCAGCGGAAACTATGAAATTTTGGGGTCTGTGCTACATATGGGGCTAGTGAAGAAGTCAAAGATTAGGCAATGCTGGAGTGCGGATATTTTGTACAATACCACGGACACCCTTTAGAAGTGCGACTCCTACACCCAATAATCCGGCCTGTGCATAAAGGATTGGTTCAAAGCGTACGTCACTATCCAGGGATCATTTTATTATTCATTCTCCCCATTATTACATCATCCTATTATGACCTATTGCACTCCGCACAGCTTACATATACCCTGATGTACTCCGCCCAGCTTACATATACCCTGATGTACTCCTCACATATTACATATACCCTGATGTACTCCTCACATATTACATGTACCCTGATGTACTCCTCACATATTACATATACCCTGATGTACTCCGCCCAGCTTACATATACACTGATACACTCCACCCAGTTTACATATGCCCCCATATTATAAGCTGAAACACCAGTAAAACACTAAACAAAACTACTACCAAGCAAAATCTGCGCTCCAAAAGCCAAATGGAGCTCCTTCTGGGCCTGGCAGTGTGCCCAAACAGCAGTTAATGACCACATATGGGGTATTACTGTACTCTGGAGAACCCCTTAACAATAATTTATGGGGTGTGTGTCTACGGTGGTACAAGCTGGGCACAACACATTGGGCACTGAAATAGCATATATGTGGAAAATGGCAATTTTAAATCTGCAACATCCACTGTGCACTAATTTCTACAAAACCTTTGGGGTTAAAATGCTCACTACACTTCTAGATGAATTCCTTGAGGGGTGTAGTTTCCCAAATGGGGTCACTTTTCGGGGGTTTTCACTGTACTGGTACCTCAGCGCAATGCAACATGGAGTAAAAAAGAAATTTTGTAAAATCTCCACTCCAAAAACGAAATTGCGCTTTTTCCCTTTAGACTCTTGCTGTATGTCCAAATAGCAGTTTACAACCACATATGGGGTACTTCCCTATTCAGGAGAAATTTTGTCACACATTTTGGGGTGTCTTTTCTCCTGTATTGCTTGTGTAAATGAAAAATTATGTGCTAAATCTATAGGTTATTGGAAAAAATTTTTTTTGCATTTTCACAGCCCAATTCTAATAAAATCTATAAAACACCTGAGGGCTCAAAATGCTCACTACACCTCTAATTTAATTCTTTGATAGGTATAGTCTCCAAAATGGGATCACACCTGGGGAATTTCTACTGTACTGGTACTTCAGGGGCTCTGCAAATGCGACATGGCCCCCGGAAACTAATTCAGCAAAATCTGAGCTGCAAAATCCAAATGGTGCTCCGTCCCCTCTGAGCCCTGCCGTGGGTCCAAACAGCAGTTTTTACCACATATGGGGTATTGCCGTAATCAGGAGAAATTGCTTTACAAATGTTGAGGTGCTTTTTCTCCTTTATTCCTTATAAAAATTAGAAAATTCTATGTTTTTTCAGAAAAAAAGTCTATTTTCATCTTCACAGACTAATTCTAATAAATTCAGCAAAAAACCTGTGGGGTCAAAATGCCAACTATACCACTAGAAAAATTCCTTGAGGGGCATAGTTTCAAAAATTGAGTCATTTTTGGGGGGTTTCCCCTGTTTAGGTCCCTCCAGGGCATTGCAAACAAGACACGGCACCGAAAAATATTCCAGTAAAATCAGTGCTCCAAAATCCAAATGGCGCTCCTTCCCTTCTGAGCACTGCCGTGGGTCCAAGCAGCAGTTTATTACCACATGTGGGGTATTTCCGTAATCGGGAGAAGTAGCTTTACAAGTTTTGGGGTGCTTTTTCTCCTTTATTCCTTGCAAAAATTCGAAAATTCTAAGTTTTTCCACAATAAAAGTAGATTTTCATTTTCACAGACTAATTCGAATAAATTTAGCAGAAAATCTGTGGGGTCAAAATGCTAACTATACCCCTAGATAAATTCCCTGACGGGTGTAGTTTCAAAAATGGGGTCACTTTTGGGGGTTTCCACTGTTTTGGCACCACAAAACCTCTTCAAACCTGACATGGTGCCTAAAATATATTCTAAAAAATGGAGGCCCCAAAATCCTCTAGGTGCTCCTTTGCTTCTGAGGCCTGTGTTTCAGTCCATTAGCGCACTAGGGCCACATGCGGGACATTTCTAAAAACTGCAGAATCTGGGCAATAAATATTGAGTTGCATTTCTCAGGTAAAACCTTCTGTGTTACAGAAAAAAATGTATTACAAATGAATTTTGTAAAAAAAAATGAAATTTGTAAATTTCACCTCTACGTTCCTTCAATTCCTGTGAAACGCCTAAGGGTATGTGCACACACACTAATTACGTCCGTAATTGACGGACGTATTTCGGCCGCAAGTACCGGACCGAACACACTGCAGGGAGCCGGGCTCCTAGCATCATAGTTATATACGATGCTAGGAGTCCCTGCCTCTCTGCAGGACAACTGTCTCGTACTGTAATCATGTTTTCAGTACGGGACAGTAGTTCCACGGAGAGGCAGGGACTCCTAGCATCGTACATAACTATGATGCTTGGAACCCGGCTCCCAGCACTGTGTTCGGTCCACTACTTGCGGCCGAAATACGTCCGTAAATTACGGACGTAATTAGTGTGTGTGCACATACCCTAAAGGGTTGAAACACTTTCTGAATGCTGTTTTGAATACTTTGAGGGGTGAAGTTTTCAAAATGGGGTGTTTTATGGGGGTTTCTAATATATAAGGCCCTCAAAACCACTTCAGAACTGAACTCGTCCCTGAAAAAATTAGCCTTTTGAAATGTTCTTAAAAATATGAGAAATTGCTGCTAAAGTTCTAAGTCTTGTAACGTCCTAGAAAAATAAAAGAATGTTCAAAAAACGATGCAAACATAAAGTAGACATATGGGGGATGTTAATTAGTAACTATTTTGTGTGGTATTACTATCTGTTTTACAAGCAGATACATTTAAATTTAGAAAAATGTTTGGTGTCTTTCACAAACAAATACTACATTTATTGATCAAATTTTTTTGCTAACATAAAGTACAATATGTCACGAAAAAACAGTCTCAGAATCGCTTTGATAGGTAAAAGCATTCCCAAGTTATTACCACATAAAGTAACACAAGTCAGATTTGAAAAAATGGGTCTGGTCCTGAAGGCCAAAAATAGCTTGGTCTTGAAGGGGTTAAATACGTCAGCTATCTCCCCTGAATTAGGTCAGCTGAATGGGCATATAATTACAATGGCAGGAGAAGGGATATTTGGCTGGCAAAAACTTCTGGAATCCCCTATGTTAGAGGAAACAAAAGATCAGACCAGTTAAAATTAGCGGGCTCTGTTCCATAGTATGGAAACCAGGACACAGTGCCGAATCCCTAGTACAACAGATACCACCAGCGCTTAACGGACATTGACGCAGATGTGAACAGATATATGATCTTGGTTTCTGCTGATCCGCAACCTGGTATATGAACGTTTGACATATACAGCGGGAAAACCTCCCAACTTGTACGATGACATCTGTCACTATAGACTAATATGTTATCCATTTAAAGGGGTTTTCCCATGAGGGACATTTATGACATCCACAGGATATGTCATAAATGTCAGGCCGATGCAAGTCCCACCTCTGGGACACGCACCCATATCTAGAACGGGGCCCCCTAAACCCTGTCCTAGCTCTTTGTGATCGCGCTGCCTCCCTGATTACATGGTCGGGAGTTACAAAAACAGCGTAACTCGCTGAGCTACGCTGTTTACGTAACTCCTATAGTAGTTAATGGCAGTTACGGAAGCAACGTAACATTCGAGCTAGCTATTTCCATAACTGCTATTCAGTTCTATGTGAGTTACCGAAACAGCGTAGCTCAGAGTTACGCTGTTTCTGTAACTCCCGACCACGTAATCAGGAAGTGGCCGGGAGGCAGCGTGAGCACAAAAAGCTAGAACAGGGATTAGGGGGCCCCGTTCTAGATATAGGCGCGGGTCCCAGATCTATCTGACATTTTTGACATATCTGTATATCTTGAAGTATGTTTTTTGGTGGAATCCCCTATAGCCTGTGACATAAATGTCTCATATCGTAATACCCCTCTGACACGGAGCCATATTGCCAGTGTGTGAATAAAGCTTTACATAAAGAAAGAAGTCAAAGAAATATTAGAGTTTTCTCAATTATCACTAGTGAGGCCTCAAATATAATAAAAAAACAAAACTAGAGGAGAAAACCACTGGAGCAGTTGCCAATAGCAACCAATCATTTTACAGCTCTTATTTATATAAGGCACATTACAAAAAGAAAGCCTTGATCTGATTGGTTACTCTGGACAACTACCCCCTTTTCTGTCTGCGCTGGTCGCCATACATGACATTGTGCATATCCTTACAGCTGCTGCTGAACTTGATATTATGAGACTTCTTGTGCCGCAAAAAGACGCCGGCACATAACCAAATGCAGCGCGAACAGCTTCCCTACCCAGCATGCACCACGCTGCCTGGGTTGACAACCAGCGCTTGTATCATGTGATGTATTCAGCGTGTCATGTGACGCGGAAGTGTTCCACCTGTCTCCAGGGAAAGATGGCGGCGCTCAGCATCGGTTGCCGGGTACTGCTGTGTGCGGCACTCTGTGTGCTAGGAGTGAGCGCTCAGTATGCGGAGGTGAGAGGAACGCTTCATTGTATTTTTACCTGTGAATTTGCGGCATTAAGTAATTTTGCTTTTAGGAAAAACGCAGTGAATGCTGAGCCAGGTCCTAGTCATCCATTGTGGTATCATCACCTGCAGGGAGTCCTCCTCTCCCGACCACATGCAGTATCACACATATGGGATATTTATCAACTGTAGGGCAGATACAAATAGTGCTGTTGCTCATAGCAACCGTCTTGATGACAATGTTATTGTTGATTTGAAGGGGTTTTTCCAAGATTGGAAAAAATCGCGGTGGAGATGCCATGAATCAATGACGGGGCCATACTCACCTGACAAATCCCTGACAGTCCAGCGCAGCCGCTCCGAAGCTCCCCGCCGCTCTTTGTTTACAGTGCTGCAGTGATGACGTGCCGTATACCCACATAATTGCTGCAGCCAATCACTGGCCTCATTGGTATATGACACGTCATCGCGGCAGCACTGTAAACACAGAGTGGCGGGGAGCACCGGAGAAGCTGCGCTGGAACGTCAGGTGAGTAGTGGCATTTCCCTGCCCTTGGACAGATTTTTTTTTTTTCTGATCTCGAAAAATCCCTTTAAGTTGTCTTCTGGGTCGATTGTTTTTATTTGTAAGATATGTAATCTATTCATGTTGGAATTTCGCTCCCACTGGCCGCTGTATGTGGTGTAAACACCCGTCCTGCCCGTAGCAGCCTCCGTACAGGGATACAAGACATGTCCCAATCTAATGACCGAGAAGGTTTCTGTCTTTTTTCTGGGGGTCTCTGATGGTCGTCCGTGCATCCTTTAACCTGAAGTGCTGTATGAAGGGGTCACTCTGAAATAATGTCCTATAATGGGGGTTCTTCTACCTCAGTAAGTGATGGGATGTTGCTAGGATACGCTTTTACTTCCTGATTAACGGGGGTCCCATGTACAGCGTCACTCTGGTCCGTACCTGAATCTGGCCGTGTTGTGGTTCCCAAGCATGTGCTTGCTTAGAGAGCGCAGGAACGATCACTGCTCCTCTCTCGTGATTGGTGGTAATTTCAGGGGTAAGAACCACACGGGTCAAAAAGTAGGGTGGGAAATCCCTTCTTTCCATATTCCTTACTTGGTCACTTGGATGTCAAAGAGGAGAATCCCCCCCCCCCCCCCCGCTTGGGACTCCATTCTATTAGCCAATGCTGAGAGCTGCTAATAAAGAGCAGCTCTGCACTGACGGAGTGGCCACCTTATTTATCCGAATGGCCGCTAAGTAATACTACAGCAGAAGATGCAGGTAAAACGTCTGACTGGACAAAACTTCTTCAGCGATGAGGTGACTGCTGCGGGTCTGATTCCTGAAACCCCAGATATCTCGCTACCAGGGAGTCAGACCTGTGGCTGTCAGATCATAGCCGGGGAGGTTGTTTCCATCAGCCGCGTATAGATATTGAATGCAGCGGCAGGGCGTGTGTGTGACCACCGCTCCATTCAAACTCCTCCCATTCTCCTTATCAGCGGGGTCCCAGCTTTCAGCCATTTATCACCAATTCTGTGGCTAGGTAAATAATGTCCTTCGTGGACCAACCCTTCTAATGCTCCTCTAGATGGGTCATATATGAAATATCGCTTGAAAGATGGCCAGATGAGCAATATAATTGTACTCGCTGCATGACGTGGAACATCTTCTAGTCTGGAGCTTGGTGACCGCCGCTGAAATGACGTCCATCTCCTGTTTGGACAACAGCGGAGGAAGTTCATTTGTTATTAACTAATGATGGAAATGATCTTTAAAACTGTAGCATCTTCCTGAATTTGCTGGTGACTGTCTTGTGTTCATCTTGTATTTGTAGAATAAAGCAGAACATTTCTTTAGAAGCGGACACACAAATAATTGGGCGGTTTTAGTAAGTATTACACTTTTTTTGTTTTTCTTGTATGATGATACCATTCAATTTCACATTAAGTTAAAGGGGTAGTCTCAGCAAGACAACCATTTTCCATATGCCCTATTAACGTGTATGGATGTCATATAGGATTGGGGGGTCCCCAGCGGCCTCTTTCTCCGGCCTAAACAGCTGATCACCAGCCTGGCTTTAATATAGAAAGGGGTTGTCATGATGAGACAACCCCTGTTAATCATATTGATATATGATTAATAACTGCAAAAGAAAAAAAAAGTTGCTACTTTGTAATTTTAGCAATAGATTCAGATATTGATTTCCTTTATTCCTGAATCCCGACATACGTAATGGAATATTTTTCGCATGGAAATCACAGTATGCCCATTCTGTTGCGGCTGTGATTTCACCCTTTGTAATGTAGAAGGAGGGGTGAAATACACAGAACAATCTGCACGTAACGGATTTGCTGCATTAAAATCTTCAACAAATCCGCTGTGTGGGAACATTTAGGCTGGGTTCACACGAGCATGTTACGTCCGTAATGGACGGAACGTATTTTGGCCGCAAGTCCCGGACCGAACTCAGTGCACGGAGCCGGGCTCCTAGCATCATAGTTATGTACGACGCTAGGAGTCCCTGCCTCGCTGCGGGACAACTGTCCCGTACTGTAATCATGTTTTCAGTACGGGACAGTAGTTCCACGGAGAGGCAGGGACTCCTAGCGTCTTACATAACTATGATGCTAGGAGCCCGGCCCCCTGCAGTGTGTTCGGTCCGAGACTTGCGGCCGAAATACGTTCCGTCCATTACGGACGTAACATCGTCGTGTGAACCATGGGGATGAACCATCATTGCTCCGTGTGCATAGAAATCCGGCCGGGTGAAAGCCACCTGAGGCAGGATTCACACATTGCGTATTTGTTGCAGATTTTGATGCAGAGTTTTGAGCCAAAGCTAAAAGTGGATCCAGGAGGAAGGAGAAGTTTACTTTTTTCTTTTATATTTCCTATTCCCTTTGAAACCACTTCTGACTTTGGCTCAAAAATCTGCATCAAAATCTGCAACAAATACGCAATGTGTGAATTCAGCCAGACTTTAAGCAGCTGCCAGATTTGGCTAATTGAGAGCAAACATGGCCCCCGACAAGAGAGTTGTCCATTGAAACAATGGAAAGCTCCTTCAAGAGGAAAATCCAACATGGAGTGTAGAAAAATAAGATTTTCTGTTCCAGTCAGCTGTGTGTAACATTTGGTGCAAGTATAAACAAAATATGGAGGTTATAAGGCCCTGTTCACACAGTTTTTTGCAGGTGTAAAAATGTTGACCTGCTGCCCCAACATTTGCCGTGTTTTTTGCCCGTGGACATTGAGCGTCGCTGGCAAAAACCGCCACCAAAAGCGTGATCTCTGCCTTCCATTGATGCCAATAGGAGGTCAGACACGGAAACACACGAAGATAGGGCATGTCGCTTCTTTTTCCCTGCAAGCATTTTTTTACCGCTCGAGTAACTTTATTTTGCCACGTGCTAAGCTATCATATAGGAAATTCAGGGTCTTTTTGGGAAAAAAAAGCTTGATTGTGGCATAACCCCTTTAAATATGGTGTGTGTGTGTGTGTATATATATATATATATAGAAACGGCAAATGAAAACCAGCACCAACGCCTAATGTTTCTCCTCAAAGTTGAGTGTTCTTGATCTCTAAAAAAAAATAAAATATGCCGTTAATTGAACTTCATTCTTTGAGGTGTGTTTCGCGTCAATGTCCAGGTGAGTTACTTTTGCAGATTTTGTGGCGAATATTTGTTTTGCGTATTTCAGTGCAAGTTTTACGTAGCATTGAAGGCTATGCTAAAATTCTGTATCCAAAATCTGCAACACATACAGAAAACTCTGCATAAATTATTTCTGCAGCTGCAAAATCCCACACGGAAATGAAACCATTTGTCTAGCAGATTTTGTTTCCGCCCATAGGAATACATAACGTTATTTTCCACAGCTAATATGTACGCGTGACTGCACCGTGATTGAGGTGATTCCATCATTTTGGCCAGGGATTGTTGGGAGTATATCCACCATAGCAATATTTCTCTCTCGTTCTGGCGATACGTTGCAGTGATATCTCTTGTATATTTCTTCAGGGACCGGAGTCCGTAAGTTTTATTAATATCTTGAGATCAAGGCATTTATGTTACAATAAAGACGAAAGATTGACTTTAAACCGGGCAGAGTATGGGCTGAAGATTACAGGTTGAATGGTTTTGCCTTCTATTGTACATTGTAAATAGACTACAGTATATAGCACCCGTCTCTCCTAGGAGATCTAGCGCTATATTAGAAGCTTATCATTGACTTAAAGGGTAACTAAACGTTCAACAAACTTGTGACATGTCAGAAGTTTTGATTGGTGGGGGTCCGAGCGCTGAGACCCCCACCAATCGCTAAAACGAAGCGGCAGAAGTGCTAAGTGTGTGAGCGCTGAGCCACTTCGTTTCTGTTCGGCTTTTTCCAGAAATAATTGTAGCGGTGTACGGACTCAATAGAAAGTCTATGAGACCGTAAACCGCTACATCGACTTTCCGGAAAAAGCCGAACTGAAACGAAGCGGCTCACAGATTTGTGATGGCACAGGGTGCGGTTTTTGCTTTGATTACCTTTTTAGAAACCGTTCTAAAATCATTAAAATAATTGGCAATATGGCAGATCATAAATTGCGGCATGTTCCATTGGATGCCGTTTTACAGATTACACTGGATTCACACATGGCACGTTTTTCTGCGGCGGGTTTGTCCACAGTGACTTCACCGCAAAATCTACTTTTGTTACAACGGATTCCGCAGCAGGAAAATATGCCACTTGGGAATCCATCATTCTGTTGATATCCCCCCCCCCCCCTCCCCACCCAGAAGCGTTTTGCCTAGGGTACAATACGGAGCACTTTACAGCAGCGCACGCCACACACGGTCTGTGCGCACCGCTTTCCTAATGGACAGTCCGTGTCATCCAGGATTAATTAATTGCCTGATATCTAAGCGTTATAAGGCAGGAATCACACGAAGCGACCGCAAAGAGGCAGAAAACGGCCCGTTTTTTGCTTTTACAGCAAATCGCTGCAGTTTTCAAATTGATTGTTAATGGCGAGTAAAACTGCGGTTTACCTGCAAAACCTCAGAGCCAAGAACAATCCATTTGAAAAGTTTGCTGATTTTTGGTAAAATTGCACGTTGCTGTGGTTTGTTTAGCCGCGCTATGTGAGAGCCCAGCCTTAGGGCTCATTCAGACGATCGTATATGTAGTCCGTGTGACGGCCGTTAAAACAACAGCCGTCACATGGACTCCTGTACTTCATTGGGGCCGTTCACACGATCGTTGTTTCAATGGAGCCTGTGAAGGGTCCGTGAAAATATAGGACAAGTCCTACTTTACTGCATGTCACGCATCCCCCCCATAGACTCTAGTCTATGGGGGATACTTGACAACGCGACCTGCACCGGTAAACTGCAGTTTTTCACTTCCGAGGTTAGCTACGCTTGTGTGAATGTAGCCTTAGGGTTTCTGGGAAAGTCTTCTGGGTAATTGATATTGAGGTTGTATTTGGTGACTTATTAACTCATGTTCTTTTTAAGGTTTGTACCTCTCGGTTTTGGTTCAATTACCGACACGTGGCAAATACTCTTTCCGTATACAGAAGTGTTAAAAGACTTGGAATTCCTGACAGGTGAGAGAGGTTTTGTTTTCTTTCCTATAATGGTATATATGTATCGCTCAAAATCCTGAAGAGAGCGGTCATTTATATCAAATATATACTATTAATTCCAATACACAATTGTCTCTTCATTCCCAATGTTCGGGTTCTCTCGCGTGTTTTGTGTGTTCATCCCCTGGCACTGTCTTCCCTCACACTCTGCCCTGCGCCATCTTCTGTGCCCGCTTTTAAAAGTAAAATGCTTCAGGTGACGGCAGAGGGATATAAATCCAGGTCACCGGAGGGCAGATGGATACAATATTGTTTTCTCATAAAAGTCAACTAAAAAGCCTTTTATCCGTTCACTGTTCTGCTCTTTCCCCTTTGTGCCTTTTTTTTTCTTATAAAAACTGCATTACAGCAGGGGAAGAACATAAAAAAGGCTCCAGTGTGCACATGGTTTTATGGATCCTTAAGGAATTTTTTTCTTAATGGTATTGTGAGAAGATGTTGCTTTATTATACCAAATGGTGCCAGAATTAGGGCTGATTCACACGTCCGAGTCCATTTTCACGGAGCCCTTATAGACTTGTCTATTGGGGGATCCATGAAAATAGGACATGTTCTATTTTTCCACGGGCCCTTCACACGGTCCGTTAAAACAACGGCCGTGTGAACGGCCCTATTGAAATGCATGCGGCCGTTTTCGAACGGCCGTCACACGGACGAGATATACGCTTGTCTGAATTCGGCCGCCTTATTCCGTTTGTATAATAGCTGCTAAGAAAGAATACCGCGGACCCATAATGGCGAGTCATGAGAAGAGCAATCTCTCCGCCCCTCCCCCTCTACCAATTATTGACGGGCGCTGTGTTTACCGGCAGTCATTGGTGAAGGGACGGGGAACACTAGGCTGATGAATACAGCGACATAATAACAGAGTCTTACTATACTTTCTCTGTGCTATTGGGTATAATAGCTCGGCAGAACTTTCACCATTATATGCCGCACCATGTTTTCATGACCGATCCGGTTCAAACCGTCTGTACGCATAAGATATTTGTCAGTGGATCCGGACGATTTCAAAGTGATCCACTGTCCATCCCATTATTATGTGGACAGCCAAGCAATGGATATAAACCCATCCGAACCTTGAGAGATGTCCAGCTGCTGTATATTTCCCTCAACCTATTGACATAAACGCTTAACCCGTCTGATCCTTTGTTTCTCCGGGAGATAAGCGGCGCCAGAGGTGTCCAGCAGCAGCTTATCTCCCTCCCCTATTAAAAAGACATGTATGTTCAGCCGAGCTCAGCAGTCATGCTTATGGGCAAGTAATCCCTATGCTGTGTCCGGCCTGCTTTATTGCTCCATATGGAATGAGAAGTTGCTGCGGTGCTATTCCTACTGTGCATACACGTGTTTTATGTGGTCGCCAATCCGTGACTCCCCAGCTGTTGCGGAAGTACAACTCCTAGCATGCCCTGACCGCCTGTGGCATGCTGGGAATTGTAGTTTTGCAACACCTGGAGAGCTACAGGTTGGAGTCTACAGCCCTATTACATGCCAAGATGTGTCCCTGCATAGGTATGAATGCATTTCAGTGTAATGGACAGCGGGTAAGTAACGGGCGCCTACTATTATGTCACCTTGAGGTTTTCGTGTCTGCGTTCAGTTGAACATTATGAGCCGTGAACAGATAAATCATTGTATGAGATGAGAAAATACATTCGGGCATAGCTTAAATCCTCTTCCTTTTTAGTCTTTGTGTTACTGCAGAATAGTTTGGTAAAGTAAAGTACAGTACGTTCCTTCCGGCTTTTATCATCCGCATATCAACAGATAAAAAGAATCCGCTCCTTCCCCCGGGAATTCATTTGAAAGGTGAATCCTAATCTTGCAGCATCCTCCAGAGGACACGTTTTACATATATACAGTGCGGTGTTTTCATTTCTCACTTCTATCTTTTGTCTGTTCACATCAAAAGCCTCAGAAATCCCCCATCTGCTCGGAGCTGTGATCGGCGGCTGCGTCCCCAGATGTCGTCCTTCCATGTGAAGTCGTTAGTAAGGGCAGGGCGGCTGGAGATCACTGCATTGCTGACTTGCTGCTTTACTTCGGATATTTTAGCAGCAAACCAAGGATAAATACCGGAGAACATCCAATTCATAGCCAGGTGTCGTTCATGGGTCTGCTCCTCCTGTGAATAGAGATGTAATCGGCACGTTTAGGAGGCTTTGGGAAAGCGTAGATAATTGGGAAGACATGAAGATATTTTAGCTGTATATTACGTGCTGTAGGTTTTTTCAGATGTTTATTTTTATCAGGGAAAGATGATCAGGAAGCAGCGCCCCCCCCCACCCCCCTCACTCGTCTACCCGTACAAGCTGGAACTGGAAGTAGGGCTGGGCGATTATGATCTAAATCCAAAATTATGATTAACTGGACATCTTACGTCGATTGCGATTACTGAACGATTATTTAGGCCACATCCCCTATTTGCATTCTAGGCCATTGAATTAATATTTATCCCCTAAGCCTGCTTTATTCTACTGTATATAATCTACCCCCCACACAGTATAATGCCCCCATAGCTGCCCCCCACACAGTATAATGGTCCCATAGCTACCCCCCACACAGTATAATGCCCCCATAGTGCTCCCCAAACAGTATAATGGTCCCATAGCTACCCCCCACACAGTATAATGCCCCCATAGTGCTCCCCAAACAGTATAATGGTCCCATAGCTGCCCCCCACACAGTATAATGCCCCCATAGTGCTCCCCAAACAGTATAATGCCCCCATAGCTGCCCCCCACACAGTATAATGGTCCCATAGCTACCCCCCACACAGTATAATGCCCCCATAGTGCTCCCCAAACAGTATAATGTCCCATAGCTGCCCCCACACCGTATAATGCCGCCTCATAATTGCTCCCACACCGTATAATGCCTCCATAGCTGCCCCCGCACAGTATAATGCCCCCATAGCTGCTCCCACACTGTATAATGCCCCCATAGCTGCTCCCACAATGTATAATGCCTCCATAGCTGCCCCGCACAGTATAATGCCCCCATAGCTGTCTCCACACAGTGTAATGCCCCTATAGTACTCCCCAAACAGTATAATGTCCCATAGCTGCCCCCACACCGTATAATGCCTCCATAGCTGCCCCCACACAGTATAATGCCCCTCATAGCTGCCCCCACACAGTATAATGCCCCTCATAGCTTTCCCCACACAGTATAGTGCACCCACACAGTATTATTTCCCATAGCTGCCCCCCACAGTGTAATGCCCCACAGCTGCCCACACAGAGTATAATGCCCCAATAGCTACCCTCTCAGTATAAGGTGCCCCACTGCTTTCACCATGCCGTATAATGCCCCGCAGCTGCCCCCTCGCAGTATAATGCCCCGCTGCTGCCCCCACACAGCCCCAATAGTGCCTAATAAATATAATCAAATACATACTCGCCTAACCCTGTTCCAACGTGTGGCTCGGCACAGACAGGGGCGATGACGTCACTGCCTTGCGCTTGTCCATGCCGAGCCGTTCCCAGCTCGGCACAGACAGGCATGAAGCAGTGACGTCATCACCTGCCTGCACCAAGCATGAGTGGCTGGCGTTAAATGGTTAGTAGAGCAGGGAGCTAATGGTCCCCTGCTCTACCATTGAATTCAACTGTATCTGCATCTGAGGAAACCAGGAAAAAAAAAACTGAAAAAAACCGAAATGTGCAAGATGATCTCGGTTATCTGCGCTTAATTTCATTTTGTTTTGTTTTTTAATTCATTGCCCAGCCCTAGGTCCAAGCATTTTTTGTTTTCATGCACGCATCAGTACATCCAATGCCCTGTATGTACCTAATATTACAAAAAAACAGTCCAGAAAATACTGATACCCTGGGGGAGATCTACTAAGCAAAATGCACCAGAATTCTAGCACAAATGATGCTGAAAATGCGACTTACATGACGTGTGCCAAATTTATGTGTTTTGGACACTGTTGGCAAAAATTGCCAGATATGGGGCCTGGCGAAGAGGAGTAAATTTCACCGGATGATTTGTTCAATTTTTTTACACAAAATATTGACGTAAACGAGGCAGCAAAGCGGCAGCAAGATGCGCTGAATTTATCATGACGCGTGTGCCGTTGCAATAACTTGGTGCAGTTTCTGCCTGTCTGGTCTAGTATTATTCTGAAGGGGCGGGGAAGGACTCTTTAAATTTGTGTTGTGCCCCATCCCTCAAGCCATGTACTAGGCATAACAGAGTTCATCATTTGTTCCCGCACTCTTCCCTCTAAATATAGCATCACTTTATTTATGGTGGCGGTCTGACCTCTGCCCTCCGATCCAGGGAATAAAGAGGCCGTAACGCTACTTTGGCGCTGTGACCCTTTGGGTCTAAGGGGCTTTGCTGCAAAGAAAATCCAGTCACTGTGCAGGGCACTACAACATGGCCCGGTTAGCTGGGAGCGCCGCTCTGCAGGGAAAACGTAGAAGGGGACGGAGCACTAAATCAGCTCTGTGGCTCTTTCAGACTCCGGATTAGTGGGGGTCCCAGTTGTAGGACACTCACCGATCATAAAATGATGGCATATCCGTGGGATTTGATATTACTTTATAAGATGGGAATAACCATTTAACATGCTGGTGGGGGGGGGGGGTCTGCTTAAAGAAAGCCATCAGACGCGCTAAAGGATCGGCTGTGAAAATACAACATGGCTGATCAAATCGATTATGTTTTGGCAGCCCCCTTCCCAATACACATTCGCTCCTGTTGAAATCACGGAGATCTGTCTGGTCTTACTCTGATAAGTAGATATTATATAGAGCAGGGGGTGCCATGGATGGCCTGGGCACCCGGAGCTTGTATGCCAGATCCCACACTTGGCGCAAGAACCTATGAGGGTAACTTGATAAGATGCCGCTACATTTCCCAGTTTAATGATTGGAAAGTGTTATTTAGGCAACAGTCTGGCAGTATTATTTGGGCACCTCACACCAATGATGTGGTTTTGTTTTTTCTCTCTTTATTGCTGTATTATTTGGGCACTACATGGTGTGTGCATATAATAGAGAGATATATATATATATATATATATATATATATATAGATATATATATATATATATAGATCAGAAAAGATGGCAGTTATTAATTATTATCCGTTCACTTACAGAACTTCCATTTATAAAGACGTCGTCGTCCTCTGTGTTTAGTCGTCCCTTAAAAATGGGCTATTGGCACTGATCTGTTTTGCAACCCCGACCATTATGTTTTAATTGCATTCTAATTAGAATGGCAACGCTCCCAGCAACAGAACTATGTACAATATTAACCAGCATGAAAAATGTAAGCAGTTTGTCCGCATCATCTTGGCATTGTTTCCTGCGCAGGGAACTTGTAGACGATCGTTCCATATTTTGTGCACGCTGCCTCTAATTATAATAAAGCAATCAAAACGAAAATGGCTCCAAATCACTCAAGGGAAACTATAGAACGTATATGTAAAGTAGTGGCATGATTGTATCTGTTATCATTCCGAAGGTTTGTAGGGATTTAAGGGGGATTCCGGCCACACGGGGGATGCCATAAATGTCTGGAGGGGATCTGACATTTATGTGTCCTATCTTAAGCATGCCCACTCTTTCTAAGGCCAATGTCCTAGGATGCCAGGTAACCTCTTCATGTTTTTGGGAGTGTGGTCAGATGCTACATCATGCAGTTCCATACAGATAGCAGTGCTGACCACTGAGCCGTCATGCCAATCATCTCGTCACGTCTGGCAGCGCCTATCCCCTGTGTGACCAAAGGATTGGGCATGTTGAAATCCTTAGAAATCGGCCCTGTTTTTATAATCCTGGGCAACCCTTGTAATCGACTTGGTTCTACTTCAGAGACCCGTCTACTGATCCTTAGAATCAATGTTCTTCTAGACAGCGACACTCTTGGCCACCCATTAGGCAAGGCACTGCAATAAACCCCCCATTCACAATGGCCAGACCCCAACCAATCAGAATCTTATGGTATATCCTAGCGACATGCCATACAATTCTAAGATGGAATGCCCCTTTAAATCTTCACACAATACTGAGTAACTTTGCAAAAACTTTCCTTTAGATCTCATTCAGATGGCCACAATTAACATCCAAATTACAGCTGTCGATCCCTATGATGCTACTAGTTCAAGTCATTAGACCCGGGTAAGGGACCGGCATCGCGGTCGTAATATGCGCGCTAAAAATAAAGCGACGTCTTCCACAATGCGCTTCATGAGTCACCGGGCATTACAGTATCTCAGCTGTTCGAGTCTTTACTGTCAGTGTGTGTAGATGAATGTGAGATCCCCAGAGACTACGCCGCCGCCGCACACTTTTCTCTAGTCGACCTGCCCAGGTACTGAATGACGGCCTAATCTTCTGTATGACGATCACCTGAAAGAGTTGGTAGAATATGAAGAACTTCCTCTGAGATTGTCCTCACACAAAGCGTTGTAGAGGGGTAGACGGAATAAGAAACTTCAAATTTCAATCCTCGAATATATAATTTTGTATGTATTCCCTATTAATAAAGTCTCTTTTCTAGCTGACCTATTAGATTAGTTTGCTTTTTTTCCCGGGCGGATGAAGGTGGGAAGTATTTGCGTCTCGCATTATGTTCTTTGTTAGACGGAAAGATTAGAGCATATTTTTCCTTTGTTCTATTTATGTGCCATTGCGGTTTCACTTCTGGTTGGCTACTGTGGCTTCTTGACGTTTCATGACGCATTGTTGCGAATAAATCTTATGGAAAGGGTTATCAAATACCCTCCGATAGTGAGATTAAAATCACAAAACAATCACACCAGGTGTACACCACCAATTAATATAGAATAAACTATCAGGGGAAGGGGAAAGATGGGAACGAATGTTGTTGAGTTACTAATATTGCTAAAAAGTTTTTAATCAATGAAATTATTAAAAAGTCTAATGTCGGTATATGTCTTAGGAATGCAGGGGACCCCTATTTCTGCATAATTGAAGGGACAAAAATGGGCCCTAATGAACAAGTTCTGCCCAATCGTTCTATTCTGTAATCGTCCCTCTATTAGTTTGTTAGTGCTTCTTATATTTACTTTTATGGGTACCTACCTCTATCCATCTACTATACAAGCTCCTTGCATTATCACTGATGACTTATAATGTACCTAATAATCCTAAAGCAGTAGTGGGGGGCTGTACAGTAAGGCTACGTTCAGACGAGCGTCGGCAACCTCGGACGTGAAAAGTTTTTCGGGCAGAATTCCCTGCGGTTTCCAGGACGGATACGCTGTGTACATTTACGCAACCCATCCGACCGGTGTGTTCGTACCCTTATAGTAGTCCGAGCTCCATTAACTATTTATGTACAGGTATGGGTTCTGTATTCTTACCTCATCTGACTTGGCGTCCTTGCTGACCATTGCGACTTTCCTTTTAATCCAGCAATTTTAAAAGATCTGTGATTTTTGTATACAATAAAGTTGTCATTTTGGAAATTGTGCTCTTAATTCTTGTAGGTTATATATTGCATTGCTGAGCACGGCGGTTACTATTATTTCTGTCAGGGGTTTTTACAGGTAGTTTTATTTAGCTGCACATTTCTCCATATAAGACAGGGCGTCGCCTTATTGGGATCTCTATAGTTAGTCTGCAGCCATCAATAGGGGGGTATTGTTTATGCAGTAAGCGCCTGAATTTGGTGCTCTGTCCATCCATCGTTCGTTCCATCCATCCATCGATCCATCGTTCCATCCATCGTTCCATCCATCCATCGTTCCATCCATCCATCGTTCCATCCATCCATCGTTCCATCCATCCATCCATCGTTCCATCCATCCATCCATCGTTCCATCCATCCATCCATCGTTCCATCCATCCATCCATCGTTCCATCCATCCATCCATCGTTCCATCCATCCATCCATCGTTCCATCCATCCATCCATCGTTCCATCCATCCATCCATCGTTCCATCCATCCATCCATCGTTCCATCCATCCATCCATCGTTCCATCCATCGTTCCATCCATCCATCGTTCCATCCATCCATCGTTCCATCCATCCATCGTTCCATCCATCGTTCCATCCATCCATCGTTCCATCCATCCATCGTTCGTTCCATCCATCCATCGTTCGTTCCATCCATCGTTCGTTCCATCCATCCATCGTTCGTTCCATCCATCCATCGTTCGTTCCATCCATCCATCCATCGTTCGTTCCATCCATCCATCGTTCGTTCCATCCATCCATTGTTCGTTCCATCCATCCATCGTTCGTTCCATCCATCGTTCGTTCCATCCATCGTTCGTTCCATCCATCCATCGTTCCATCCATCCATAGTTCCATCCATAGTTCCATCCATCCATAGTTCCATCCATCCATAGTTCCATCCATCCATAGTTCCATCCATCCATAGTTCCATCCATCCATAGTTCCATCCATCCATAGTTCCATCCATCCATAGTTCCATCCATCCATCGTTCCATCCATCCATCGTTCCATCCATCCATAGTTCCATCCATAGTTCCATCCATCCATAGTTCCATCCATCCATAGTTCCATCCATCCATAGTTCCATCCATCCATAGTTCCATCCATCCATAGTTCCATCCATCCATAGTTCCATCCATCCATTGTTCCATCCATCCATTGTTCCATCCATCCATAGTTCCATCATTTTACTATATACACTGGCCATCTTTTTTGAGAAGACCACCCCTCCTCAAGGGTGGACATTCACTTCACAAAGCATTAAATCATACCTCCAGCCAAATATGAAAACCATTTTTAGTAACGATCTATTCAAAGCTTCTACCTCTGTTATAGACTTCTCCCGCCTTGTAATTCAGAAGCGCATGTTGTATTGATGTAGTGGCGCGGTATGAGTTGCTTCTGATTCTCACATCCTTGAGTCCATGAACGGTGACATCACTGTATGAAAGGTCCTGGAAAGGCAGTAGAGAA
This sequence comes from Rhinoderma darwinii, assembly GCF_050947455.1. Lineage (NCBI taxonomy): Eukaryota > Metazoa > Chordata > Amphibia > Anura > Rhinodermatidae > Rhinoderma > Rhinoderma darwinii. Next base: position 17,460,202 of record NC_134693.1, on the reverse strand, counting down.
GCGTCTTCCTTTACAAAGTCTGCAGAACTACGGAGCAGCTTTACAGTGAAGGGAAAAACATGTATAATGCAGATTTTTCACCAAATAAAATTAGTATGTTAATTGTATACCCTGTGGCACGTATTCTGGTGTTTTCTTCTTAGGCCCTGTTCACACAGAGTTTTTTGACACGTTTTCTGCCGCGAAAACCTTGGCAAAAAGCATCAGAAATTGCCTCCCATTGTTTTCAATGGGAGATGGAGGCGTTTTTTTCCCCACGAGCAGAAAAAAAGCTTGCGGGAAAAAGAAGCGACATGCCCTATCTTGGTGTTTTCCGCCTCAAAAACCCCATTGAAATCAATGGGAGACGGAAAAAACGAATGGCCGATGCGGTTTTGAAGCGTTTTATGTCCTAAAACGTTCGTGTTTTTTTCCTTTGCCTGTTGAAGCAATAGGTAAAAAAAACACGTCAAAATGTGCGACAAAAAACACCGGTGTTGCAAAACCACTTAAAAATAAAAACGGAGCTGATCTTTCCAGGCAGGATTCTCTGCCTGCAAAAAAACTCAGTGTGAACAGGGCCTTACAGGAAGTCTACTTACACTGATATGCAGGTTGTTTTGCACCATGGCTCATGTGTTGCCAGTACAGACACTTTCGTATGACTCTCCCTCTCGCTCTCTCTCTATTACAGCCATATCATCCTAATGCTTGCTGACGACATGGCATGTAACTCCAGAAACCCAAAACCAGCAACTGTGTTCAGTCACAAAAACATGGAGCTGAATGTCTACGGAGATAACGTGGAAGTTGACTACAGGGGTTATGAGGTAAAGCTCTAACGCTATTTATACCTTACAGGGGTCTTCTGCAACGGACATTTAACACCTAACCATAGGACACCCACTGATCACTAGAACGGGGGTACTGGGAGGGGTGCTCAGCATTTAGCGGTTTCCGTCAGCCCCAGAGAGCAGCAGTTCAAGCCGGAGCATTGCCTGGGATCTAATGTGAGAGCATGTTAGGCCCCATCCACACAACCGTATTTTTTCCATCCTGTAAATACGGGTCCTTTGTCATCCGTATTCCACCCGTATTTACGGACCCATAAAAAAAGGGGCTGGAAATGTCGCATGATCTTGTGACATCTTTTTTCAAAAATTTAAATCCCTTGACGTTGCCTAGCAACGCTCCCGTAATTACGGGTGCCCAATAGACTTCTATGGGCCTGCCCGTGCTGTAATTACGGCCTGAAATAGGACACGTTCTATATTTTTCAACGACCCGGGCACCTTCCCGTATGCAAATGGGGAGGTACCAATGGCCAATAGAAGTCTGGTTGCCCATCCCCTTCCGAATAAAATTCAAACTTATTACTCTCACCCACAAAGCTCTCCACAGCGCTGCACCTCCTTACATCTCCTCCCTCATCTCTGTCTACCACCCTACTCGGGCTCTACGTTCTGCCAACGACCTTAGATTAAAATCCTCCATAATCCGAACCTCCCACTCCCGTCTCCAGGATTTCTCTCGTGCTGCACCCGTCCTCTGGAATGTGCTACCCCAGACAATCAGATTAATTCCCAATATCCACAGTTTTAAACGTGCCCTGAAAACACATCTATTTAGACAGGCCTATAACATTCCCTAATCTGACTCCTTTCCATGGCCCTCCATTTAGATTAGTCATCAGAATAAGATTCCCTCACACTCCTTCTCTTCATGTCCGTCATACACGGATACTGGCTGGTGACCGGCTCATGCAGCTTTATGTTACCACCGCATGTGTATAAAAATGGCCGGACCATTGTACAGAACAAACACTGTTACACTTTGTGTCTCCCTTATGTCCTCATAGATTGTAAGCTCTTGCGAGCAGGGTCCTCACTCCCCAGGTTTGAATTGTAAATGAACTTTGTCACTATGTAATGTCTGATATTGTTTGTTTCATGTCCCCTCTAAATTGTAAAGTGCTGCGTAATATGTTGGCGCTATATAAATAAAGATTATTATTATTATTATAAGTCTATGGGCCCGTAATTACCAGCGTTTTTACGGTCGTGTGCATGGGGCCTTAGGGAATTGCAGATTCACACAGAGCAGTTTGATGCAGCTTTTTAATCCATTTTTTTTTTTGCCATAATCGGTAGTGCACCTTGGAGGGCAAAAAAAGGCTAAATAAAATGTCCATTTTTTTGTTTTGCATATCACCCGATCAGTAAAAAGCTAAGGTCACACTTAGGGGATTTGCTGTGGAAAATGTCAGAATAAAGCCGCAGTGAAATCTGTACCAAACCGTGTGGATTTCTCTGGAAAACGAGTGTCTGAAAAAAAACCAAAAACAATATACTCGCCTCCCCTGGCTCCCCGATGACAACTTTTCCCTGGTCTCTGTACACGGAGCCTACAGTGATGCTGTGTCGTCTCAATGTCAGCACAATGTGTCATCCCTGGAGGCCGGGTGTACAGAGATCACTGGGGACCGGGAAGCGTTGACTTCTTCATATCTGATCTACTTTGATGCTTCTGAATTCTGCTGCAGATTTTCTGTCTGAAAATCAACAGCAAAGTATCTTGTTCATATCTCCACTTAGTACAGGAAGGTTTCTTTCTTCTGTCTATTGCAGCAAATCTTATTATAAACCTTATCCACGTGCGACCAGCGTGCTGAAAATCGGATTTAATGAACTTTGTTTTGCTAATCCTCATCTCCCACACAGAGAAGAAAAAGCACTTCAAACGTCAGCTATGAGAATGTAATGGGAAAACTTTTTCCTCCCACCATGTTCGCTTTATTCCCAAAATGTCAAAAGAGAAGGTGCGGACCCCCACCCATTCACTGACTCGTTCATCTAATGCCTTTCTCATCTAAATGTAATTGCATGTGCAGTGATTCAGAGAAAGTTTGGGATGACACAACCACCCATGACTCACTCAGTCTTACTCTGTGCCTGCACAACCTGTACATGGTGGACGCCAATCGTGAGCTTTGCCATGAGTCTTAGAGAT